>NC_056739.1:1011034129-1011281993 GCF_019279795.1 Protopterus annectens | reverse complement strand
GTACTTTTACATTTACATTTGTACAATACTGTCTGGGGCTTTTAGTGCTTATTTACAAAATTAAAAAAAGGTTGTTGTAGGGGCTCGAACCCTGCCTGCCTACTCATAGGGCAGGTACTCTACCACTAAGCTATTATTTCTTGGCTTACTTTGCATATTTAGTTTTTATATCCTTTTCCACTGACTGCTAACTGTGATTGCGCTAGTAGCACACCCGCGCACACAGTAGCAAACATTTACGGGGTTTAACAAAAAAAAAAGGTTTTCATTTACTTTTATGACATCTCTTCACTTTATACACTGATGGCCAGTCGGGGCATGTGTTGTATAGTGTGTTTATTCACATTTTCATGGCCTTTCTCGTGGCTGTTTACTTTCAGCCATTCTAGTTTTCCGGGGGCGTGTCCACTTGCAGAGCTTAGCCTACAGACACACCCCCTACTCTCTTACACGGACCGTGTAAGAGTTACTGGTGTGATTCAGCATGCCTCATGCACCTCATGCATATGCATGACATGCTGACATCACACAGTTTAACTGCAGCCTCCGTGTAAGAGTTATAACTCTTACACGGAGGCTTCCTGCATCTGGCCCAATACTTATTAATTCAACACAGTGACAATAGAGGGTTCAGAAATCACAGGAAAATACTTTAAAACAATATTGTAGGACAGTCTGATGTAAATATAGAAAACAGGTAGACTAATCTGGCTATATTTCTATCTATCTCTAAGAGAAATACTAAGATCTAAATAACTTTACTTACAGAGCAAGGCACAGTGTTGGTGAGTTGTTAACAGGTCTGAAGGCAAATACAAAATGCTATCCTTACTTTCTGAGATAGCCCTTAAACTGATATTATACCATGATCCCCCCAAAACGTGCACGCTGATTGGCCAGCGTGCCCGTTGTAAATCGAGTTATACTAATGGAAAAAGGTCCGGTCGCCCGGACTTTTTTCCATTAGTATAACTCATTTTTTAAACATGTTAAATGGGTTTAACATAGCAGACAGTTAAATAAGCAACGGAGATCACCGTTGCTTATTTTAGCTGTCTCGCCATGTTAAACCCATTTAACATAGCGAGGCAGTGTTTAAAAGCACGGAGAAAGCAAGATCTCCGTTGCTTTTTAATAATCGCTATGTTAAATGAGTTTAACATAGCGAGACAGTTTTAAAATAAGCAACGGAGATGTCCGCTTTTATTTTAAACTGTCTCACTATGTTAAACTCATTTAACATAGCGAGACACTAAAAGCAACGGAGATCTTGCTTTCTCCGCTGTTTTGCCCACACTCTGGTGTACTGCGCAGGCGCCGCAGTATATCAGAACTGCCGATGCCAGACATCTGCAGAAGGGCAGTAAACAGGCATTATACTATGCCATTATTTAAGAAAAGTAATAGTTTCTTTTCTTAAATAATGTCATGGTATAATAGCAATAACCCACGCCTGGGTGTGGGTAATGCATACCCACGGTTGGCTTTGTTTGGTCCCTCGGGCTTCGCCCTCGGGACCAAACCACGCCAACCGTGGGTAAATTTAGCATTACTCACACCCAGGTGTGGGTTATTGCTATAATAATTACTGCTGAGTCATTTCACATTACATCATTCTTGTTACGTCTGCTTAAGTTTACCAGGCTCACAGAACTTAACAATTAATATTTCTCTTTTGATCTGCACCTGCCAGGAAACCACAGCAATAAAAGACACTTTATGTGTGAAACCTAGTAATTTATCTATGTCTTAAGGCAATAGAAAGAATGTCCTAGCCCAGACATCCTATCTCCTAGCTTGAGATCAAACAGTCATAAACTGCTTTACTCATCAGCTTTCTTCCAGCAGGGTGCATTGTGGTTACATTTTGAAGCTCAGAACATAACACAATTTTCTTACATTTGTTACACAAGCCTGTGGATCATATTAATATTTACAATGACATAGAATTATTTACAAAATTCTATCTGGCAGGGCTGGCAGCCCCACAGTTTTTCACAATTGTCAGTATTTATTAATTTTAATTCATTACTATTTCTCCAAAAGTCACAATTTTAAGAGGGATTGAGATGGGCAGGGCTAAAATTTGAGTCAAAATCAGGGACATTTGAGCAGTATGCCATCAGATGTGGCTATAATTGCTGAGTTGGGGGTGGCTGGAAGAAATTAATTGATCGTCTTATAATTTGCTCAGTTTAAAGTAACTTTTTGCCCTAGCAGGACTAGTGTGTATTTGGGAGAAGTGAACTGTTTAACTGGACACTTGATATACATAGACAGGCAAGACATAATATCGGCAGGTGCCTTCTTTTGGGGGGAAATGAATAGCTGCCTGCTGTCATTTGTTCTTTGCAAGACTAACGGGATTATGTGAAGCAACATTCAAAATTTTAAGATGGGGTAATTGTTTGGAGGAAAGGTAAAATACACAGCCTTCCTCTTTTATCACAACCTTTCATGTGAATTGTATGTAGAAGTGGCTTTAACTGCTTAGTGGACATTATTTAGTTGAAAACAATTAACCCGGTTGTTACTTGTTCAATTTAACACCCATCCCTCAAAAAAAAAAAAAAGTCATAAATGCATAACAGAATACCAAGGCCTTCAGAAGTTCTTGGAACTGGATGCCCCTACACACTAATGCTGCAAAAATGGATTTAACATAGGTTTAGTAATCAGCTCTGCCATGAACCCCACTTAGTCTAAAACTAGCTGTTCTCATAGGTGTATATACTGAAGGCCTCTCTTCTTGTGTGGGGGGCTGAGCCAATGTTATTATTTCTTTAACATTCCTCTCAAACCTCAGAGGTTACTATGTCTTGTGTTAGGCTGAGGACAGAGTGTGCATTATTTATTTATATTTTCTTTCAAACTGCAGAGGTGCATGGAGGATCATTACAGTTGGTATTGGAGCACTGTAGTTTCCTTATAAGTAACAAGTTTTAAACATTACTGTATTCATTATTTTCCTTTTAATTTACATCACATTCAAACATCTGAAGCATATGTATAGGTTTACTATCTTTTGGTTGAGAGTGAATAAGCATAGCATTTTGTTTATAAACATCTGACAGCAGACATGTTTAGTTTGCCTTTTCAGTTTTGTCCCTTGTCTGACATCAGAAGGGTACACAGAAGGTGGCTGCCTTTTGGTAATAAGAGATGAGGAGGTCAGCTGTGTACAAATATGACCACAGCAGCTTGAAATATGACTGTGGACATTTATGCCTTAACTTTAATCCCAATTTAACACCAGAAGGGGATAAACAAAAAGTGACTATCTATTTTAAATGTATTTGTATGTGTGTGTGTGTGTGGGGGGGGGGGGGGGTCTGTTAAGGAGAGGTAGTACTCCTAGATTAATGTATTTTCACAAGTGTTTGCTTT
The DNA here is from genome assembly GCF_019279795.1 of Protopterus annectens. Taxonomy (NCBI): domain Eukaryota; kingdom Metazoa; phylum Chordata; order Ceratodontiformes; family Protopteridae; genus Protopterus; species Protopterus annectens. The sequence goes on along the minus strand of NC_056739.1, from coordinate 1,011,278,606 downwards.
CTCAAGTTTACTGTGAAGTGGTGTTTGGTCAGCTTTGAGCATTAAAAGTTGGACACTGTGTATTCCTTCCTTGAAATAAAAAAGTAGGACTGAATTTCTTTTCCATATGTATGATTTTTGTCTGGCTATCAACTGATCAAAAGGTTGTGGAAGCTCTAAAGTTCACCTTGGACCATCTATAACCCTATTGCTTCTGGGTGAGTAGCAGTTGCCTTTTTAATTCAGTTATTACACGCTAGTGTTTGTCAGTCAGGATGTCCTGAAATGATGCAGGAAAAAGCAGAGTTGAAAGGTTACACTGAATTTATTTCCATAATCATGTGTTTTGTTCAGGCAATCATTGAGTGAAAAAAGTTACTACATCTCAGTGCATCTAGAAATCTCATGACTTCTGGGGGCCTAGTGGATCCCAGATCATGGCTTAATACTGTTATTTCCATTTCAGTTATTGCAGAGTAGTCTTGGTTAGTTAAGATGTGCAGAAGATTTGCAGTTATAGACTACATTTCTATCTTTGATCATGTTTTTTTCTTCAGGCAATAACTGGAAGAACAGGTTGTTTAAAAAAAAAACAACTCTAAAATGCATCTCAGGGCACCTTGAACCTCTTGGCTTCTGGGGATGTTATGGCCCCCAGACCTCCATTTTAATGCAGTTGTTTCCTCCACATTTGTAGTACAGTGTTGCTTAAATAGAACATATTGCATGAATCAGTGAATTGCAGAATAAATGAATGAATAACTGCAGGAAAAAAACTGAAGAGGAAGACAAATTGCTAGGAAAGGAAGAAGAAGAAGAAAAGGTCATCTGGACAGTGGGAGTAGGCCAAGATGGGTTGGGCAGTGGGGCGGTGTGTCACCTTGGGTGCCAGTCTACCTAAGGCTGAACCTGTTCAAATGGAATCAGGCCTATTAGTCTTAGGGAGAAAAGACTTTCACAAGGAGAACAGATAATGTTTAGCACCAAGTCTGAATGAAAGTCAGGTGTGCTTTAGTCAAGATCAGTATTAAGGTAAATTCCTGACATTCTGTTAATTAATGTTTTATATATCTATATATATATATATCTATATATATATATATATATATATATATATATATTTATTTATTTATGTGTGTGTGTGTATATATATATATATATTTATTTATGTGTGTGTGTGTGTGTGTATATATATATATATATATATATATATATATATATATATATATATATATATATATATATATATATATATATATGTGTATATATCTCATACCGAATAGAATATAGTTGAAATCCTTGAGTAAGGCAGAATGAATTGAGTGCACCATCTGTAACGCTGTACTATATTCTAAGTATAAAGCTTAATATGCAAAATATTGCATCCGCAAATGGCTTGAATGTCCTATGATGCAGAAATAGAACAGAGAGGTCCTACAATTTCATCTCTGAGATGAAGCTGTAAAACATAACAAGCAGAAGAGCACACTATGTATTTTTGGGTTAGAGAAGAAATTTGCAGGTTGTGGATTTAAACAGACCCCGGGATTCATGAAGCTCGGTGCAAGGCCGGTGTTAAGCTTGCGCCGACCATGTGGCGTGAAGATGGCGCAGTAGTGCCAATTGCATATTAATGAAGGCGCGCTGCCGCCACAGCCATATGCATAGGAAAGGAGTGCGAGTGCATAGGGCGTGTCGAAGTGCCGCACGGAGGCGTGGAAATGTCAGCTGTCGACATGCAACCTAAAATGCTTGCATATAAGAATTTGCAAGCAATAGTAATCACATCTGTCAGTGTCTGTGGATACTGAAACGTATGCAAAGCATGCAAGACAGGTCCTGTGAACACAAAATGAAGAAGCAAACACAAATGCACGCTAGGGAATAACGGGTCCCTATCCTGCGTACAAATGACATTGAAAACCGTGTGCCCATAGTCCAACACAGTGTAGATAGTTATACCAAGTGGAAGTGAAATGCATCATATGTTAGCGTGCCACCAATAGGTACGTCCAGCCCAATGGTCAGGGTCACCAGCTGACTCATATTGTGAGGGAGGGTACACAGCTGGGCAGATGTGTCCATAACAAAAAACACGATAAATGTAAATATCTAGCGACAGTATGACCGAATTATATCCCACAACGCATGTAATAGTCACATACAATAGGTATGTCCGTATTTCACATACCAAATGTGACAGGAAATAGAATAAGCATGTAAATGAAACAGAAGGAGCATATAAACTGCTACAACAATAAGGCAACATGTAGGCTAAGGAACGGTATTATCTGTAGTGTTGATTGTGGGTACGTGTTGTCCAGTACATTCGGATATGTGTCCGGAATATATCCCATCCTGGACATAGGAAAAGGTGGCATCCTACCAATGATTAGAACAGTCGGCCAAAATCCGCACATCAGTGGTCCAAGCCGGACTTGCCAGGATGTGTCACAGTTGAACGGGTATTACCCGGGTATATCAACCATGTCATGAAAGTTAAGTATGGGCGTGTACCTATGTGCGTGAGGTATAGCATGTGTAAAGTCAAACATGGCAGAGTAGTCCACACAATCATACAGGTACCTGACATATGTAGAGTATGCAATGTGTTACCTTGACCGTGTCATGGGCCATCAACCAAAGCAGTGATGGATGGAGTGTCAGGAATATGTGTGTGTGGGGGGGGTGGGTAATGGTATAATCCTCTATGGCGACACTGTGTCGTATGCAGAATAGGTGAACCAGAGGTGTATGAGGGAGCAGCGGGTGAAGCAGAAAGAAACACAAAAACATGTATACACATCTGCAATACAACCAGCCAGGCCATACTGTAGAACACAATCCCACAAACATATGAATATTAAAATGTGCGATACAAATGTACAGACATGTCACCGGCACATACCCACAGATTGGTCCTGATGGAACTGGCCATATCAAATGCAACAAACCTGGATACATAATGGACTATTCAGCATCCCCTCCACAGCACACAACCTGCCCCCATACCTGAACGTCCAGCAAATCCAGCCATACTTGGCCTACTAGTTTGGTGCAGCCACATCTACACATAGTGACCACTACACATATGTAGTAGGTAGTGTCACCCTAGGCAGTTTCAGGATTGCAAACTATGTATCCCTTGCATGTAAAACCCCCAGCACATTTTCGTAACGCTAGAAAAATGTTCGTTATTGGTCTTGTTTTGGTCTTGTTAAATTTTTGGGATATCCCTCATGGGATAAGTAACCTGTGTAAACATTAGAATGGGTATGAAGACACAATGTCCAGTCCTGTAGATATCTGGATACAAGTTGGAATGTGCAGTAGTTTTCCATGAGACTGTCCAGCCATAGATGGTCATGCAGAACCTACTACCCAGGATCAAACACCTGCCCGTGACACACATGTCCCAACACGAATAAGCGAGAGACTATATTGCACACATTCACATAGTGGCACATGGTATATGGGCGATGGCACTGACATAAACAGGATACCCCCTGATCCACTGTGTGAAAGACAAGTAATGTGTGTGTAGGTGTGACCTGACCAACAATGATAGAATGCCAAATGTCCTGTGATTGTAGGAAATAACTATGTACCATACTGCATGTAACAGTTGCCTAAAGCGGTCACGTCAGGATAGAATAAACATAATTCGTACAAGAAACAGGCAAACAACAAAAGTGCCAAAGGTATAGGCTCACAGCTAGGAAACAAATGAATGTTCTAAACCTGCACTGACCGTGGCTATGTGTTGGCCCAAACAATCTGGTGTCCCCAGTAGGGTTACCATCTGTCCCACAGTCCCTCTTTGGACAGTTGTGTCCTGACAAAATAAATTAAAAATGGCAAATGTCCTGAGATTGTAGGACATAATTATGTCCCATATGTTATGTAATAGTTGCATAAAATAGTTATTTCTGTATCTAAAATACCTAAATGTTACAAGAAACAGAATAAGCAACTAAACTGCTACAACAATAGGCTTTTATGTAGGCAAATAAGTAAAGTTCTATCCTTTGTACTGACCATGGGTATGTGTCAGCCTGTAAAATCTGATGTGTGTTCCGAAAATGCCCCATCTTGGCCATTTGAAAAGGTGGCAACCCTAGTCCCCAGAATACATCCCAACCTGTACATATGACAATGTCAATGCTACCAATGGTCAGAGCATTCACACAATAACTGGCCAGCCTCTTAACTACTCACAAAGCCAGTGACCTTTGGAGGAAAGGTGTTGAATGGGAATGACTACTTACAAAAATAAAGAGTAATAGATGCATTTAACTTCAGCAAATTAGTAGTATTGTGAATCTGTCAACACGTTCCAAGTTAATAGTAATAATATGGTAGAAGTGTCCTTGATTGTCCCTGAGTTGTCATAACCTTGTCCCTGTCACTGTAGAAACGAGACCCCGAGTATCACAGAGGTCCATACACATAAGTACACCAACCATCTGTCACATCTGTTGACAGGACTATTGCATACCTGTAGTGAATTTATAACTGATGTCCAAAATAATATTCATTGCATCTATAAACACGTATATATATATATATATATATACACACACACACATATATATATAGATACATATATATATATATATATATATATATATATATATATATATATACATACATATGTATATATATATATATATATATATATATATATATATATATATATATATAGATAGATATATAAGGAACGCCGAAAGATGAAAGCAAACATAAGGGTTGTGAAGGGAATCCAGAGCAAGTAAGGAATTATAAAGTGATCGCAGCGTATGTCACATAAAGCTGCACAAGTGTGAGTAGAGCACCGCTCCTCACACCAGAGACAGGGTTATACCAGTGGCCATAACATCGTTGAAGTGCTATGTCAACATTGTTAACAGATGGAATGTAGTTCATGTTGCGACCACCTACACTTGTAACCTGCAAATCGTTCATAATCCATAACACCATGAAAGGCACGTATGTGCAAATATGAATGGATGGTGAGCCTGTGAATACACAAGGCAGTACAAAATGTGTGTAGGGCCCCAACGCTCATGAGAGGGCAATGTGTAAAGGTGTGTCATGGCTGCGATATCAGGTGTATAATGGCTGTTATGCATGGAAACTCAACACGGGTGTGCAGGAGAAACTATGGATATACGATTATGGACACAGGAGTGCTAGGGTATGTTGCACCGGGTGCAATGGAGTAGCCCATGGAGGTCAGCTAGTATGTAGGTGCGATTCCCAGATAGAGCGTCATTTGCGTGGAGACATGCGTGAATGGGCATATCATTGTCAGACGTTGTGCATCAGTGCTGGCAGCCCGGCATGTAAAACTTATACGCCACCCATGAGCGGAACGGAGTTCTGCTGTGACTACCCCAAAATGGGAATACCAGAAAGACACAACTACATGAAGACAACAGTATGCTGATGTACAGTCACAGTAACACAAACACTCATCCTATCAACAGTAATAATATGAATGTGCACAGAAACAAACACAGTAGCAGGAATAATAGGCTGCGCATATGAGTAATAGTTCGAATGACACTGTATCACATCCCAGTTAGCAGCGGCACCCCAGACATGAAAAAGGTGCGACATCTGTCTGCTGTATAAACTGCAATATACTGATCACAAGTTCACCGGAATGAAATGTCAGTGTCATGATGACTCAGGCAATAGTATGCTGTTGAAGCAGATATAAAACCCAATATGCACGTGTAAGTATCCATGTCCGGGAAATGTATAGGTTAATGGACACACAGATGCATATATAGATAAAAATGTATATATACATATATCTATATTAATTTACATACACATATATATTTTTTTTTTATTTAACATTTGTTGACCAGGAATGTCCGACTAGGTTCTACAGAGCCTGTTTTCAGTGGAGGCCTGGGGAGAAATGCTCCAGATGCATGTCTTTGGAATGTGGGAGGAAACTAGAGTACCCGGAGGAAACCCACGCGAACACAGGGAGAACATGCAAACTCCACACAGAAGGTACCCCAGCTGAGAATCGAACCGAAGAACCTCTTGCTGTGAGGCAACAGTGTTAACCACTGAACTACTGTGCCGCCGTCATCTATCATCATATATATATATATATATATATATATATATACACACACACACACACACACACACACACACACACACACACACACACACACACACACACACACACACACACACACACACACACACACACACACACACACACACACACACACACACACACACGCAAGGATATACTATGGATATATATATATATATATATATATATATATATATATATATATATATATATATATACACACAAACAACAGGTATTGATATATACACATACACACAAAACAAAATATATATGTCAGTGTAGATATACACATGTACATAAATAGGTTACTTCACAGCAATTAGGGGTAACATATTTACAGCCCAGACATACGTGACTTTGAGGTTCAATAAATAAACATTGTACTCCCCACATCGCTCAGCTAGGCCGGACAGACATACAGACAGGCAACACAGATCAATACACTGCCACTGTCCAAAACACCTGTAGGAAAGTACCAGTGGGAGAGATCTGCAAGGTCTACACTTTAAACATGGATAACGGTGTCCCTTGCGAGACCCCAAAAATTCAGGGTACGTGTGAATCTGCTGACATTGATATGAGCAGTATGTAGGTATACATGGAACAGTAGGTTGTGCAAGTGTGATAATACATGGGTTGACAAAATGTACGACATGTGTCCCGAGACGGGGAGAGTGGGCAATGTGTAGGGGTGTGTTCATACCCCAGCTGCGCTCGCAGTAAGTATTTGTCATGACTGTTGTAGAGGGGTGCCAGGTAGGTGGACCATGGGTATGCAATAATGGGCTTAAGTGTGCAGGTGCTGGTTGGCAGAGATGTAGTAGGCCCGCCCAGTGGAAGTCATTAATATTCCTATGTGGGCATAGCATACGCCTACACCTCCTAAACCTGAAGAGCACATCTACCAGATAGTCTGTAAACCATTTGGGGAATACATAGAGACCAAATCAGTGCCGTGTACCTGATTAGCATGGACATCCATAGTTATGTATCAGAATGTAACAAAGTCCAACTAAACACTTCCAGAACTAGTGATATTAGGTAAACAGGTGGCGGAATACAGGTAATGACAGATGACAACATGTATGAGTCATAAGCGGCATGTACCTCGACAAACGTGAATGAATACATATGCTCTGTGACTGTGAATGTGTCTGGTTAATAGAACCAATTGTCTAAATGTGTCCCGCAGGGTGTTATGCATTGTTCCTGATACCGTGTTCATTTACACCCATTGGTATGTGAGTACTGCTACTGATGGAAAGTGCATAATTTGCTGGCCACCTTAGGTAGATGATAGCATAATAGAAGTGGTTCAACACCTGTACGCCTGTGAGGGACACACCCATCTGGGCAGTTGTGTCCTGCAAAATGACAGTTATGGCACATGGCCTGTGAGTTTGGGAATGGAGGCTATATAGTGTGTGTAGTGGTGTCAGACATTAATTTGTTGTATCAGAAACAGCTACATGTAATAGGAAACAGTATTATCAATTATAATGCTACATGAATAACCTTAACGTATGCAAACCGTGGAAGTCATCCGTTTACTACTGGCTGTGGGTATGTGTTGCCTTGACACATGTGATAGCTCTACATATAGGGTCTATAGGGCCGCCACCATTCTGAATGGCCAAAGTGGAACCTGCTCTGTATAAATGTCAGATGTGCCAGGGCAGAACATACCTACAGCCATGCATAGTACAGAAATATACATATCGGCACAAATCAAAGCATAGTCTAGCAGCAGTAAAGTTGTTTATGCTACTATATATGACATATCGACGTGTCAGGTATACAAGACCTGTAACAAGCAACCAGTACAGACACGTACAACATGAGAATGTCCCCTAATCAGGACAGTTGCAAGGCTAGAGCATTGTCCATACCTCTCGACTGTCCCTGCATTTCAGGTACGTCCCTGAGTTTGACTGAAAGTTTAACTCTGTCCCTCTTAATCCCTTCTAAAATTAGTGACTGTTGAAGGAAAGGTGGTGAATCACACTTACTGATTAATGACAATAAGTAAGAGTTATAAACTACTTTTTCTTCAGAATATGTGTATTGAGTCATATGCTCTGATTCTGTCAATGTTTCAAGTTAATAGCACTACTTTTGTAAAAGTCTCCCTGATGTTTTCTTGACCTGTCCTTGATTCTGTAGAAATGTGTCCCCAATTGGTGGAGAGGTCTGCTATTGTCACATGAGATATGCCTAATGAGGGACTGTCCCATGCAAAGTGGGAAAGGTGTCACTCCTACAGTCTCCCGTCATGCAATCTGAATAGTGGACAATGTGCAGTAGGTATGCGGTAGCATGACTCGGCAGACAGCTGCGTTAACAAACTCAAGTCACATGTCACATTGCAGAGTATTGGTTCCCATGTATCAGGTAGATGGGAGCAGATCATACGAGGAACATGCATATAATATGATTACGTCACTGGACAGGCTGCCGAGTCCATACAGTCGGACGCCTGCCGTCGCAAAATGGTTACACATACCCAATACTGTAGTCATGTAGTCCGATGTAATACGCATCACAAGGGATCGCACACACCCAGCGTGAGTGACAAATGTAAGCGGAAATGTTGGTGAGCGAGCGGCTGTAAGCGTGTTTGTCTACCAGCATGCCAGTAGTGCACTGTCAAAGAAATGTGGAGTCTAAATGTGTATAAGGTGCTGTGACCAGAGGTCAGCAGTGCTTAACACTGTGCAAACCCACGCACAACTGCTCCCACCTGCTGGAATGTGCCTTACCCAGTCCGTACCCAAATGCGTCGGTCTGTCCGCAAACAAAGAACTGCCCTATTCACGTGTTGGTAGCAGTACCCTGCGCACATAGCTCATGTGAATTAACAATAGACCATGGCATATGTACAGACAATAGACCACACACACACCATACAGCACAGTCATCCAACAGTATAGCAATGTACTGGCAGATATGTCCGGACCACTGGTGTATGCATGCCTGGTCGTCCTGTGTTTCAGTGTGTGAGCATGCCCAGTATGACTGTTATGCATGTTGTCGACCAACATTACCATCATACCATCATGTGTGTGAGCATGCCATGTATGGTCAACTGTATCGCATGTGTCGCATGTCCAGATAGTTAGTACTAAGTTGCTGACCCCTCCGTTCTACACAGACAGGTGTCATGCTGCATCTGCAGGGTAGCTAATGGTCATGTGGCATTGACAGTTGCTACATGTTTGCATAGCGTGGGGGGACATCCAACCACAACCACAGTCCTACACAGCACCGTGGGTGGCGCACATGACTCTCACATGTGTAGGTTTAACTGGGGGCACAGCCAACAGTTGTACACATCTGCCGCTACTGTACTGGTATGCCGGGTACTCCACGTCAGTGTGTGGACCTACCTAAATTGCTGGTTGGAGGGATACCAGTGTATGTCAGTTCCCAGCTTTAAATACCAGCACAGTGGTGTTGGACGTCCTTAGCTTACACAACCTACATCAAACTGCCTGGCCTGCTGTAGTCTGTGTGTGTCTTAGGGGGTTGGGGTCATTCATTGGGCATATCCATAGGCCATCATATATCATTTGTCTGTATTGGTCCACATCTGTCCAGCTGCATGGAACGTGTGTGGGCTGTATGGACACACATGATGGTCAGCCCATAATCTGCAGTGGGTTAGGACACCCTGTGTACTACAGGCTACCATTGTGACCCCCGTATGTGCTACAGAGGTCATGGTGCCACTATGGATGTGTACTGTCTGCTGCCCTAACATTTGGCCACCACAGTCACTTGTATGCTCACATACATACCATAGCAATGGGTAAATACACATTCTAATACAACTGCCACTTGTTAGGTCAATAGACATACCCTGGGTGTGTTCTGGACTTGAGGACAGTGCTGGAGGGATGCCTATGTCGGATGCACACAGTGCACCTCCTATACATGGCCAAGCACAGGTAGTGTCATGTTTGGCATCCATTGTACTGTGTGCAGGTCAGAGAGGGGAAATCCGTGGGTACCTACTGTGTCAGTGCATATGCCTTGTGTTGCCTCTTTGCTAAGGGCAGGTCATACTGTGCACGGGCTTTCGCCGACTGTACCCTACTAAGGTAGTTCCTTCACCAAGTCACACTGTGCCTGTACAGGCCTTGGTAGTGGTGTTGGGCTGTGTGGCCCTGCCCCATGCTGTTCCTGCTGCAACTGTTACTGCAGGATAAGATTGTGTAGCATAGCAAATACCATAACAACTTGTATGCATGTAGCTTGTGAATACTGCAGAGCTCCAACGGATGTGTCCGGATACCAGAACTGTGAACTGAGCATACCAAACACATGCACAAGTATACGTCTTGCCTGTGCATCCACCTCAGTATGGTGTGAGGGTTCATATGTGTGTGCATTGCTGATGGGTGTCATCAGCCACAACACCAGTGTTTACCCAGCATCCCCCACTAGGAGACTGTAGGGGATGTCCATATTGGCATTGGTGTGCTACAGCTGTGTCAGAAGCCATATATCGGAATCATCATAGCTTCCAGGGCAGACAGCACACACATGCAATCTCATGCCCTGGCCATCGCATATGGCCTAGCTATTGGAGGGTATGCCCTGCAGTCACTGTAGGCCCTACCCCGCTCACCGGGTGGTGCTACGATGTGTATGTGTGTGCAGGCTATAGCATCCAGTACCCCAGGGTAGTCATCCATGTGGTTGAAAAGATGCATATTGCTGGTCTACTAATCACGTGTGTTGAGGACATGTACCTGCTCACTAACATGTGTTGACATGGCATCTGTGAACTGGTGCAATACTCTGGATGCAGACGCCTGTGAGATACCCATGATATCCCCAGTTGTGCTGTGTGAGGTACCTGTGGCTAGTACACCTAGGCCAACACATACCGTGGTATCCACTGTGATGTGTTTCCCTCGGCCTGTTTGATGCATCAGGTGTGGCAGACACAGGTCAACAAGCTGCTGTAGGAGGTTTCTGTCCACCGCATAGTGCTCCACCATCCCCTGCCCATGTAGCCCCTGGTAAATCACCCTGGGTCTATAAAGTCTTATGTTACCCCAGTAAGGGTTGTTCAGCAGCATACACATCCTCACTACCCCAACTTCCTGCACATGTTGGTATATGTTGCCTGCTGCAGCCCATCTCATTTGGTTGGACTGTGTCGTGAAATGTCCCCGCAGGTATACACCGGTGGTGTAGAGTGCGGACAAAACCTGTGTGTATGCTGCTTGCTCACATTACCGTACTGTTCAGGTGTGGGCTGGCCATGTCATCTGCTGATTGTGCTGATCAACACCTGTTTGTTCAGCCTGTACACCCTGACTACCCCACCATTGCTGTCATCCCTCCCAATGTCACCAGGCAGGTATAGACACACCCCGAGCTTAGGTGTGAAAAGGCAGGAGCACTCCCAAGGCACAGTTCTGCAATGTACTCACAGTATGCCTGACCCCCCTCCCATGCTGTCAACTATATTCGAGACCTGCACCCGACTGACTACACACATACACTCCAGGGACCAGCATCACACCCTGGTGATAAATGGGATACACTATTGTCAACCTCATCTGCATAGTATAGTCTTCTAATGAATAGTTATATGACCCATACTGAACCTCCAAATTAATAACCACTGCTCAGTGTCGCTCAGATCCGTAAACAACTGGCAACAGGTGCCTTACTATCACCATATTCGATGTCCCATGATATTCCCAGCAACAAAATAACTGGTGTCTACACGACTACAACCCATGACCCTGCACACTACAGATGCTGTGCATTACCACCACGCCATGGCAGATATACATACATCCCAGGTTATTGCGTACAGATCATCCGGCACAAACATTCAATAGTGCTGATGTCCCCAGACATATATGTTCACATCTATGTCCACCTCTATATCTACATATATCATATATATTATTTGTATACATATATACGTGGACATAGATATATATATATATATATATATATATATATATATATATATATATATATATATATATATATATATATATCCCACATGACAGCAATGCATTAGACAGGAATGAAAAGGAAACTACATGTGCCACCTGCATCATGTAGTGTTGTTACTATTAAGGCACGTGTGTTTTGTTGCATCACATGGGTCAGACCGTATCAAGGGTAAGAGTAGGGCTTCTGACAGTTACTCACCAGACCTATTGGCAAATGTATGTGTTGACAACCCAGTGTCTTGGCAGAATATGTGGGCTGTGGACACTATATAGGTCAGCAACAAAACACACTGAACACATCCCGCAGCTAGCCACCCACAGATACCAACACATACGGTATAACTGCCAAACACACACACTTGCCATGCCTTGGAGTCGAGCACCTACCTGTCTAGTCTACCACACTACAGCATTATGCAGTAACAGAATGTGCTACCGAGTTCCAGCATCACAGCACTCCCACAGGCATACATCTAGGTGGATGACATCATCCGCAAAGACAAAGATGCCGATAGGGAATGTATGGGGAGTGAGCCATCTAAAAGCATCACTCTGTCCCCAGGCAGCAGGAAACACACACACACAGACACACATTTGGCAGGGCTGGGAGTCGAACATACACCTAACTACCTTATCATACTACAGCATTATGCAGTTAAAGAACATGCTATCGAGATTACTGGAACACAACACTCCTAGAGGCATACTTGGATGACATCATCCGCTAAGGCAAAGACGCCGATAGGGAATGTATGGGGAGTAAGCCGTCTAAAAGCATTACTCTGTCCCCAGGAAGCTGAAAACACACACGCACACACACACACACACACTTGGCAGGGCTGGGAGTCGAACATACACCTAACTACCTTATCACACTACAGCATTACGCAGTTACAGAATGCATACCGAGATTACTGGAACACAGCACTCCCAGAGGCATACTTCTAGGTGGATGACATCATCCGCAAAGGCAGAGACGTCAATAGGGAATGTATGGGGAGTGAGCCGTCTAAAAGCATTACTTTGTCCCCAGGCATCTGGAAATACTCACACACAGACACACACTTGGCAGGGCTGGGAGTCGAACATACACCTAACTACCTTATCACACTGCAGCATTATGCATTTGCAGAATGCGCTACCTAGATTACTGGAACACAGCACTCCCAGAGGCATACTTCTAGGTGGATGACATCATCCACCAAGGCAAAGACGCCGATAGGGAATGTATAGAGAGTGAGCAGTCTAAAAGCATATTACTGTCCCAAGGTAGACGTAGACAAACACACGGCAGTGGTGTGAGCAAGACAACTGCCTATTTACGGAGCACTATTACAACACTACATAGATACGAGACGTGCCACAGACAGTACACCCTTCAAGACAGTCAACCAGTGTGTTCAATGTAGGAATCCATCCTGATATGGGATATGGACATCTGTTGCCTGGATGACCACCATCACTATACAGGATGTCAGTGGCCATGCCCATACACAGAGGCACATCACCGACACAAGGTGTCACTGGGCATGCTCACACACTTAGTATCACATGTCTGTTTGGAATGTACTGTGTGTCCATCTATACAACGGTGTACTGGGCATGCTCACACACAGTAGAAGCGAAGGGTTGTCTTGCATGCATACGGATTCTAAACAAGGAAGGGCAAAGTTTGGAATGTACTGTGTGTCCATCTACACAATGGCATACGGGGCATGCTCATACACTTAGTAGTAGTGAAGGGCTGTCTTGCATGCACACGGATTATAAACATGGAAGTGCACAGTTTGGTGTTAGTGTCCCCACGTACATGAAGGCCACTCACATGTACTGACCAGTACACACTCAAGAGCCATTACAGATGTCTCAGGTGCAGATCACAGAGGTAAATGCTGCATTCTAGTATGTAACCCACAGACATCACCATGTACTTGGACCAGCAACACACATCCATACATTACCACAACACCATGTGACTCATGACCAGTGGACTGTACACAGGTCTACAGCAACTGTGCAGACTACACATGTACTGACAGGGTTCCATCATATGTTATGCAATGCAATGATACCACTGTTCATAACCTGGATGGCTCTACACATAACAGGGGCCCTGGGTCTTACACAGCTGTAACAGATGACAGTCGCTGTACACCAAAGAACACACATTTTTGGATACGACATACATATAATCACACTGGATATGTACATGGACCACACACACACACACAACACATATGTACATAGCATTGCTTTTGCTGTCCTCCTTGCAGACAAGTGGCTACAGCAATCACACGCATGCACATGGAAGGTAGATCCATGACTGTTGAATGCTAACAGTACATAAGGTAGCAATATTGACCAAGGTAACATTCCCTCTGTAATAGTTACCCATGACAACCATCATATCATACAACTGTCCATGTGTTATGTATGTCATCACACATGTCCACCAATTGCAATGCATACAAACATGGTTACATGACAGGCATGTAGGACCAACACACATGTACATGTAGTGGTGTGCATGCAGCTGCCATGCATGTGCAGTAGCTGATGTATGTAATTCATCTGTGCCTAACTACAACATGCAGTTACAATGCAGCTCCATCATTGACACCTGTATATGGTGAAATATTGACAGTACTGTAGGATGTACATCAGGTATGGATGGATGTGTGTACATAAAGTGGTGATCCACCTTTGCAAATGGATTTTTGCCGAAGACGGCTCACAGGTGTGTCACAAGCCATCCTACCATTACATGTGCAAACAGTACACTATGTTACTGTTACTTGATGGTGAAGACATACAACCTACACAGTGGTCAGGGTGTTACTAACTGTAAGTCGCTTGACACCTGTAACACTTACCTCCTCCCGTGTGCATATAGCAGCACAATTGCTGAAGGTAGCGTTGGTACACATAATGCAGCCAATACTGCTGCATGTCTGTCAGACGTATCATCATATAGCAGGTGTATCCTTCACAGTACTGCCATGTGTGTTTGCTTGTGTGACCATATATGCCACATATGGTGGGGAACACATCCCAATTGTTACACACCCCTGTACACTGTTGTAGAGATCTGTACATACTGCAGTGTGGAAAGCATGACGTAGGCAGGGGTGGTGTGTGTATCACACACATGTCAGCTATCTGTATTTGAATGACATTTGTGGACTCCACAGTGTGTGTGTGCATGTGTGTGTGTGTGTGTGTGTGTGTGTGTGTGTGTGTGTGTGTGTGTGTGTGTGTGTGTGTGTGTGTGTGTGTGTGTGTGTGTGTGTGTGTGTGTGTGTGTGTGTGTGTGTGTGTGTGTGTGTGTGTGTGTGTGTGTATGTATGTATGGCTGTCTGGTGCATGGAGTGAGGGTGTATGCTACCATACAGAACAGACAGGATCCCTAACCCCTCATGGTGATGCAGTCTACTTCCCTGTTGATCAGTCTCAGCCTTACTGGCTACCTGTACATGTTCATTCTCTGTGTCATGTCGTGTGGGTGCACAGTACTGTGAGGGTGATTACCACACAGGCAGGGGTCCTCACCTCAACACTATCGAGTGTGCGTTATAGTGTTGTTGACCCCGTGAGTGGGGTCATGTTACTGTGTGTTTCTGTGTATGTCTGTGTGCATTCTCATCCTGTAATGTGACAGGGTATTACTGCTACACAGTGAGGCCTCATGCTATCAAGTGGCCTCTAACGTTATCATTGGCCAGACCGCTGTGTAAACCCCCCTGCACCATGTCAACATACCTGTGATGTGACCTGGTATGGATGTCACGTCTCTAGCCATTGTAGCCTATTAAACAGCCCACATGCTTCTGGATCAGTAGATGTGTGGACATCTGTGGAATGGTAGCCTTTCTAACAGTGAGGTTGAGGCTACGTATAGCATGGTGGTATTGTCATACATGCCTGTGAGTACTCCACATTTACACATATGAAACTGCAAACACTGCTACTTATTGGGCACATGCAAGTAGATCTTAAGGGGGGAAGCAGGGCATCATTACCAACATGCTGTTACTGTTGTTACCAAGACACATACTGTGAACATACAACAATGCACTCCAACTGCAAACACTGTAACATAATGGCACATGCAATTGGACCTTAAGGAGGGAAGCAGGGCATAATTACCAACATGCTGTTACCATTGTTACCAAGACACATACTGTGAACATATAACAATGCATTATAAACCTTACTACATGGTATGTCTGGTGCATGTCAACAGTACACAACTAATGTCATATACACTTATCTCATTATTCTGTTCACCCTGTGCATCAGACCATATGAGCATGTCCCTGCACCAATGGTGTGGATGACAGGGATGCGGCACAGGCATCATCATATGGACAGGGTGATAATGTTTGCCAGGGGCATTGGCTGCACCAGTGGATGGCATCATGTGTGTGGGTAAGGTCCGGTGATCTGATTGGACATGTGTGGTCGATATGCATGAGGGTGTTGCGGTGCCCTACAGATGTTTCTGCTGTGTGCATGCATGTGTGCACACAGTTCTGCCTTTTGTCAGGCCTATACAAGGGTATTATTGACAGTACAGATTGTACAGACCAGGATGTACAGCTCACTGTGTCCGGCCACGGCCACGTGACCTGTGCCTGCCAGGGGTTGCATAGGCACTACCAAGCGGAGGTACAGATTGGCTACTGTCTGATGACACTTGTCCACTGGAACTGTGTCCCTGCTGGGAACGTCTACTTCCCTGTGGCCTGCTGTGTCCTGGTGTGGACAGCACAGCACCAGCTGCACTGCTACTGCTACCTGCACTATGGGAGCGGGCATGTGAGGTGGCTTGTTCACGTTGACCTGCACTAGGTGGTGTAGCTGGCCTCCATTCATGTGGCCTACGCCTCACTCCTACCAGATGTTCCAGCACAGACAGCTCACGCTCACGGATTGCCATGCCATGGTCGAGGATTCCAACCATGTCACACAATCGCCTGTCCAGAACATCAGCAATCTGCTGTTGAGCATTTGCCAATGCCTGGATGTTGTCATTTAGAGTACGGATAGCAGCCCTCTGAAGCCTCTGCCCTTCACTGTTCTGCCATTCAGCACATGCCTGTGCTGCCATTACAGTCTGGAACATGCGTCTGGTGACACCAGCTGCTGTCCACATTCCTGCAGGTGCATGTCTGCCAGAGGACCTCCTACGAGCAGCACTGGCCATATGCCTGTGTGGCATATCTGCAGTCATTACACTGACACCATGGTGTGGAGACACACCTTCAGTAGCCACCACACGTTCCTGTTCCGAGCTAACACACGCTGACCATCCTTCCTCTATGGCCACTGGTGATGGGGTATGTGTTGGCATGAGAACTGTGTGCGGGGAAGAGGGGGACATAGCTGGGATGGCAATCATTGGCACAGATTCAGCCCCTGACAACCCTGCCTGTACCTCATGCATATGTTCATCACTGCTAGTATCTGTGGGGACACTGACATCACATGGACCGCAGGAGAGTAACGCATCTACATCACCTGTGAATGCAAAGAAAGACTCTACATTACAATAGACACACAGACACACCATGCATGTAATTTGACAGATGGCATGCAGCACGCATGTGATACAGCAGATGGCATGCAGCTCAGACATTAGTAGTGGTAGTTAGCATACCACCCTGGGTTGCACACAACAGCAAGCAGGTGACATATCAGTAGCAGACGGCATGCAGCATGCATGTGATACAGCAGAAGGCATGCAGCTCAGGCATTAATAGTGGTAGTTAGCATACCTCCCTGGGTTGCACACAACAGCAAGAAGGTGTCATATCAGTAGCCATGCAGTTCACACAATCATGGTAGTAAGCATGCATCCCTGTAATACACCATGTGGACCAGCACAGATTAACAGTACACATGGCTGAAGTGACCTTGACATCTGCTGATGTGTGCATTGACATGCATACATGTCTGACACAATGGTGTCCTGACACATGTACAGCAATGTAATGGGTATCACATTGCAGTGTTGTCTGTATGCCCTACAGATAGAATGCACTTTCAGCAAATGTGCATGAGCATTGAAGGGTAGTGCGAGGTGTCTACATTGCTATACAGTGTGCAGTACAGACACTGTGCCATTGCTATACAGTGTGTAATATGCACACAGTGCATAGCCATAACTGCGTGCATACACATTACATAACTGTGGATTGTGACCCACGTCGCTGAGGTGTATATACACCAAACCATGCTGTGTCATGTGACAGGTCACTGGAAGACCTACGGATGACACCCCTGCACAACTACTACAAAGTCTTAGCTGCCTGGCAACCAAGTCCACACATGGCAGACTTGTCAATACACCATGTCCCACATGACATTAATGTACCACACACATGAGGTGCATGGCTAACAGTGATGTCCTACAGCAGCAAGGGAAATGTATGCTATCTGTGGCCTGATGTGGTGTTAATGTTTGTGGAAGCTGTACAGGTGACTACTGTCATGCTATGACACAGTCATGATGTTCAACACTTCTTATATGGTCAAATTAAGTGACACCTCCACTAGCTGTGCACAGGCGTTTAGGATGTCCAGTGTTCCACGTCAACTATATAATCAGTCAACTAAGGCTATAGTTGGACAATGTGTGGACAATGTGCAACAGGGTGTATAGACATCACAACTACTGTGTGGCTACATGTCTCTGGCCATCCTCCATGGCCATGTGTGAACATGTTTTGGCCAAATGTTTGTGATGGCCATCTATCTCACATGTCTGTGTTGTCCCATATGACATGCACCCATAGATGTCAGATATGTCACTGTCCACAGGGCTATGCAAAGAATGGGTTGTATGTTTGGTATATGGGGTAGGTACTATGGGATAGTGAGACAATATTGCAGCCGGAACACTACATGTCTGGGACATGTCAGATAGCACATCACAATGTGTGCACCCATTGCAGGGGCATATTACACAATGGTGACTCCTGTGGGCTGCCCATATCCCAGTTCACTGTGGGGTACTGTTTGCATACCACACATGTGTTGTTCCAATGTATAGTACATATGCCTACATTGAACACCTCCACCATTGTATGCACAGCTGTCCACACATCTAGCAATGACAGGTACTGTTGTTTCATGTCGGTGTTTCATTTAGTTTGTATATATTGCACATGGGTAGCCAGTGTGAATGATGACAGATGCGACCTGTATATTGTGACTGGACCATACATTATGTGTACATGTGTTAACTGGCCACATGGCATATAGATATATGCATTAACATGCCTGATACTGATAACTGTCTCACCTGCAATGACTGACGTCTGTGCTGCACACCAGAGGTACCTGTTTAGGGGTGACACAGCAGTTTGAACATTATCCATGACAGTATGACAGCCACAGGGTGCACTGTGCATGTTAACACATTTGCCTGTACAATAGCATATATTATGCACATGTGTGCATACACAGGGTAAAATACTGTAGTATGCGGCATGTGTGTAAACATACCATGCATATGATGTTACATTACATATTGTACAGTCACACATGCAAGTAAATGGGATATAATAGTCATATGTGCAGTAGTGACTTACCAGGCAACTCCAAGCTCATTGGTTGGGAGACACCCACCTCCACGATGGTAGCTAGTGTTTGTGGATGCTGTTCTGAGGGTGTCCTCAGGCTGGCCAGTAGCTCCTCGATGTGTGTGAGTGGAGGCTGGGTTGGTGGGCCACCACCTGTTCCACCTTGTTCTCTGGCGATTGCACTGGCACGCTGTTTCGCATGTCTCAATAGGTCCATGCAGTGTCTGCGCACCTGCTGGTAGGTGCGGTTATGGCCACCCACATCATTAACCCTCCTGCGAAGGTCCTGCCATAGGTCGTTACACTGCTGGCCATGCTGTGGCACATGGCTGAACAACACCTCGTAGTTCTCATAGAGGTACGGGATGAGGGCATCATCCTCCTGGTGGCTATACGCTGGCAGGCGTGAACGAGGCATTATCTGGAAGACATAATGATGGAGACAGGTCACAGTATCACAGAGATGTAGAGAGATACAGCTGCACATACATTTGTATTAAATCTAGTACATCTCAACACTTATCTTTGTAAATCATCATGACACTGACATGACTGCCATGTTTGTGTCACACACATGTAACATCCGTTATGCATTGGATATCATCAGCATATAAGTGTGTCACCTCATTACATTGTTCATACTCCATGCAAATGCTGTCTTGATGTGGGCATGTCTGTTTGCCTGTACTGGTGTTCTTACCTATCAGCACATGCCTGGATGTGTCCACAGTAATGCTGTTGACCTTGATGCTGTGTATATGTCACATATCAACACATACACTGCCTTAATGGACATGAGCAGTGACAATGCACACATACACATGGAAACCTTTACAGGCATATGTTTTTCCATATACATCTACACGGCACTGTACAGCAGTTCAACATCCTGCCACGTATCACCTGTGTTGCACATGTGATAGACATGGGACAATGGCTAGCCAGACGTCATTCACAGGGATGGTTATCAACTATGGCATGTATGGGCAAGTTTTTCTAGCTGTATCCGACTGCCATTTTGCCACCGCAAGGTGCATCAGTGCCACATTACTGATCCAGTTAATAATACATCTACCATGCGGTCATCGCACCATGTATGACAGAGATGACATGTGCAGCTTTGATGGACAGGGTTGCATGGTATGGCAGGAGCATGTAACATGTATGGCACAGGGATCTGTCCAGCATGTGGCAATCCTTGTAGTAGGACAGTGGCTGTCCATGACATATGTCTTTCAGATCAGGATATGTATGTGTAGCATGTCCAAAATCACAGTGTAGCACATGTCTTTATGAAAGGTAGCCAGCATGCTGCTTAGTGGAGGTGAGGATTGTGAAGGCTGGTATCGCCCATCCACGCATGGCCAATACCCCTTAAAGGTGATATGTGATCCGATATTGGTCACCCAAGTGCTGAGTATGCCTGTGCAATGATCTCCATGCTCATGGATGGCACCCTGTCATGACATGGGTGCCTCGTATGACTGCCTAATAGGCCTGGAGATGTCACCAACTCAGGGAGGTGAACTGCACAGCACCATCCCTTACACAGTGTCCAAAATGTTGACTGCTATCTAGGTGGTAGTTAATGGGTACAGGATTATTCACTTAGCGGTGACAATGTTATTATCAGCTGTCAGATTGTCCACATATATCACACACCTCACCCACAAAGCCCATTCTGTCTGTTGTCCACAGCACTGAGACAGCTATTGCTCCTAGGTCATGGACATTCACATCCTTGCATACACAGATGCCTCCCATTTGTCTGTGTGGTATGGGCTACACTGAGGGGGGAGTACACAACAGTAACCCTGTTTTACATTAGCTGCCGCTGGTGTGATATGCACATGTCACTCAGACACCTTTTGTAGTGTTGCTTCTGTCAACAGGCCACTGGTAGAACACTCCTGTGACAAACGAAGTACATCTAGTATACTCAGTGTAGCTAGAACACGGTATGGGTGTTGATGTCCTATGACCTGTTACAGGTATGCTATGCAGTGTGAAATCATCCGTACTGTCATCTACTTCTGTACTGCTAACATCTACGTTGATAAAGGTTCATAGACTTGCAGACCATACTCAGCAGTGCCTCCAATTATGACTGTTGTCTCCACTTGTGGGTTGCAGTGGGTTGATATTATCCAACACCCTATCTGTATTGCATATTCATACTCAGCACTTGTTCAGAACATGTGAGCACTTCATGAGCTACTGATTACTATAGCATCCATTCCAACTCATGGCTTACAAGTACACTGTCTGTCCTTACATTTCCAGCTTGCTTACAGTACAACAGCTGCTGTACACACATAACTCACATATCTTGTGAGACATGGTTGAATATACAGGCATGTCCAAGTGTCACATACCAGTGCTATTGCCTGTCTATAGGATGAATATGGCAAACATGTGGCAATAGAGCAATTGTCTCATGTACACAGTCAATGCTCACATCCCAACATACGACACTACAGCCTGTGGGAGATGCACATATGTGGCCATGCTGGGGGTAATGCCCTCACCAACCCAGGCTGGACCTGACATTTATGTGGGGATGTTTAACATTTGCAACACACCTCACTCATCACATAGTCTCACTAGATCTCCACCACCACAGGCCACACATAGTATGAGTACGACATTTGCAGAGCCTCTCCATACTCTGTATAGGCACCAGAGGCAGCCCCCATTACCAAACACAACAACAATTACTTATAGCCCACAGACTCATGTGTGCCCATCAACTACAGCCAATAGGGTGTTATAACATACCCAACACACCGGTCATAGGTGGCTCTGTAGGCGGTCACACTGATACACCAGGGATCACTGCAGTGGCTGTACTGTACAGAAGTGCAGGTAACACATGGCTCTGGTGTTCACAGACAAGAAACTACCCTAGACAGGTGCCGTCGGTGTAAATACTGCAGTTGGTCTTACACATAGACTTGCCAGACAGCATAGTACCTCACTATGTACCTGTGAAGCTATTACATGTCCTTTGTGCATGGTTAATTGAGTTGCTCTTCCATTTTGATTAGCTATCATGCTGTTACAGTGTCCCATGACTACAAGCCATATGTATCCTGTTATTGTGTATCGTACATGCTAATTGACAATACCTTTTGTTTGCATGATATAACAGTTGTGCTGTGTAGAACATCTGACATATCTACCTACAATACTCTACATTACACATATTTTACAAATTATCCCATAATGCAAAGCATACTTGCACAGCAGGACCACCTTATGCATGTTATTGTTGTTATATGCCCATACACATGCCTACTGTGACAGTATATCAACATATACTATCCCCTGCTATGGCCAGTACTTGTTGGACATACCCTACCACTGACGGCGGGTGGTGTGGAATTGTTCTGTTTAAAGCCCTCATGTAACATCCCTTGGGGTGTATGTGATGTTTACCTTGTGGCCCACAGCACACACAATTTCTACAAGCGTTGGTATGCTCAACAAGACATCACTACAGAATACCTTTTCCCACTTTATGCATTGCGTACACATTTAATTAATAGAAAACAGGCTCTACATACACTAACTTTACTGTTTAAACGGTTCTATGGTATGAGCATACGGTTTGAATGTATGGCAAGTCATCCTTATATACGTTGATACCTGTAACATGTGGTTTCCTGCTGCCAATTAGTGTTCCTGAGTAAATTATTACATGCACATCAGCTGTGCAGCTATTCCATTCGCCAATTACGAGGCAACAGTGGGATATAATTTAATTCTCTACTTGGGCGTTACCCCTTTTGCCCTACCTTCGGGGGGATGGCCTGTATGTGTTTTGTTGTGAGGAATTGCAACTAATATTTGCAGAGACATGGATATTTTGAATTCACGTCCCCCGTGGATTGTGTGTGACGGCTAGAGTATGTGGTTCTACATGTGAGTGTACCTGTCATCTCAACTGTCTGATAAGGGACATATCCTGTAACATCGCCATCTGTTCCATTATACAACAGCTACGATTTCACATGGTGCCTTTACAAATGTGTCTCTCACAAGGTATGTTAACGGTTCTGCTGATGTAATTGAGTGAGTGGATGTTTGTGATGTTATTACAGTCTGTATTGCAATTGTTTCGGGTGTGGGAGAGATGTAGGTGGGTATACATAGCATATACAGGTTTGTGGGGACTGCATTCCTACATATTCCATATATGTATGTGGGCTCCTTCCCTAATTGAAGACCTATCACTTAGTAGACTGAACTATGGTTGTTACGGGCTTATACATTGAGCCATTGTTAATTGGTTTCTATATAGTATGCAGGTGAGGTTGATACTTCCATACCTTCAGAAATACAGCGATATGTAAAGGAATATTGCTAAATGACAGCTGTCTCATGTATTTCTGTCACAGATATTTGCAATCATTGCAGTTGTGTTGGTGACTGAGCCTCTTTGGCATGGGTTGCCACCTTTTCAAATGGCCATAGTGGGACATTTGCAGGACACACATTGGTGTTTACAGGCCGACACATACCCACGGTCAGTACACAGGATAGAACATACTTTTATCCTAAATACATACTTATTCTTGTAGCACTTTAGCTACTTATCATGTTTCATGTAACATTTACGTTTTGTAGATACAGACATAACTATTTAATGCAACTGTTACATAATATATGGGACATAATTATGTCCTACAATCTCGGACATTTGCCCTTTTTAATATTTTTTGTCAGGACACAACTGCCCAGGGAGGGGCTGTCCCTCTTAAAGTGGGACAGGTGGTACCATATGCCTACGGCCAACTATGACCACACCTACCATACTGCTCTACCTCTGAGTTAGCACTAACAGACACACGATGCAAACACACACACACACACACACACACACACACACACACACACACACACACACACACATTACAATCCCACGGAAATGCACATGGCACCCTCAACACACACATACACAGACTACAGCAATTACAAACACAGTTGAACACAGTACCTATGTGGACCACAACACCGGCAGCAATAACTAAATGTCCCTTAATATCGTGATAATATTACACGCAGTTCCAGTGTTCCGGTACTGTGTTCTTTCGGTCTTTAAGCCTCGTGATTACACGTGTCGGTATGTGACACATTCCATAATTGGCAGTATCCTATTTATTTCTACCTCCATGGTTGTGTGCATGTCGTTGACCTATCTATATATTTGCAGATATAGGTGAATCCATATATATCAACATATATCTCTCTATCTCCCTTTCTATCTCTATTGTGTATATATATATATATATATATATATATATATATATATATATATATACATATATATATATATATATATATGTATATATATATATATATATATATATATATATATATATATATGTATATATATATATGTATATATATATATATATATATATATATATATATATACATATATATATATATAAGAGAGAGAGAGTGAGAGGGAGAATGCACCTTTTATTGTGTACATGTCGGTGTATACTGTTTCCTGGACTCTGCACGTTTGTGTTTGAACCTGTCACATTACACACCTGCCGTTGGTACATCTTGGGTAGCTTAGTGTTAAGTGATTGTGTACATGATTGCATGTTCTACTCCTGGCAGTGGTTGTTTTACCCTTCAGAGCAGGCACTATTAGTACAGGGGTGAATAATGCTAGTTTCACCTGTTCTGGACATCATTGACCGTGATCTGCACGATATTCAGAGAAGCTTAGCCCTGTTTCGCGCATATCCGTATGGTCATGTTTAAACGACGCTTACCAGCACTGGACAATCCATATTCCCACTAAGATGTGCTAAACCTGATCGGATGACCTGCATCCACCATCCATTATTCATGCCTTCGGGATTACGTAATGTCCCTTTCAGAACGTGGTACCGGGAACATGCACGACAGTCAGTGCATTTACTACTTGGGCATCTGGGATTTGTACACGTGTTATGGCGTTTTGTATGTGGACTGTACTACGGCTGTTACTCCATACTGCAATCAAATGAGTAACTCAGTTAGTTTACATATGGATGAGACCTATTAATGGTATGTCCAAGTGATGTTTAGTGGATGTGCCCCAGCACTGGGAATGTATGTCACAGTGAGCCACACACTATAATGTGCTACACCTTCACACATCCATAGGTGGAGCATGCTGGGGTGACAGATACCTGTCATGGGTACACCCCATGCTTTGCCACTACATCCATGATTACATTGTATGGAGCCACTCATTTACACACCAAGGAATCCATGCAGAGTGTGTGGGGAATGGTGATTACACACATGGATCCTACAATTGGCTCTGCTCCACTGAGGGTCAGTTGGTTACTCGATGTGGTGGCAACAGCAGACACTGTTTGCCTCGATTGATGAATGGCCTCTGACAATCAGGCGTGTATCTACCGATGTACCCAGGGACCTATATATACAGTACCAACATATGCTGATAGGTGCGTGTACTGTTCAGGTGTTGATATTCCTTGTTCCAATAGCTGTTGTGTGCGCAATGGTTGAAGGCTGCCTATGTAGGATTCACACAGTAGGCCAACTATACATTACAATTTACAGGTGGTCGTGTGTGTGTGCCATCCATTTTACTGTGTGTGCAGGTGGAGAGGTGTGTCAGTCCATAGGGGCCTACACTGTCAGAGTATGTGCTATACGTTCCCTCTTTGCCAAGGTGTAGGCATATTGGGCACGCCTCTGTCTGCCTACTGGGGCTGGCACAGGGTGTTCGTGGTCTGAATCCCTCTGTTCCTGTGATGGCCTTGGCAATTGCAGTGGGCTGTGAGGGCCTTCACCATTATGTCCCTGCTGCAGCTGTTTCCGCAGAATCATATTATGTAGCATGGCACATACTATGAAGATGTGGGCACACGTGCCTGGAGAGTACTGCAAGGCTCGACCAGATATGTCCAAGCAATGGAACCGTGATTTCAGCATCCCGAACACATGCTCTGTGATGATTCTGGTTTGTGCGTGTGCCTCATTATGGCATTCTTGCATGAGTGTGTATGCCTTTCTGATGGGAGTCATCATCCATGGCACCAGTGCATAGCCAGCATCCCCCACAAGGTGGCCATGTGAGTTGTCCCCCCCTGACAAATACCTGATACAGCTGTGAGGCATGCCAGATGTGGGAGTCATGGTAGCTTCCAGGGCTGCCAGCACACACATCCATGATAATGCCCTGGGCATTGCACATGACCTGGCAGTTGATGGAGTGGTATCCCTTGCGGTTTATGTAGCGCCTACCATGCTCACCAGGTGGTGACTTGATATGTATGTGCATGCAGTCTATCGCACCCAGTACCTCTGGGTAGTGTGCCACATGGTGGAAGAGACGCATATTGCTGGCCAACTCCTCCTGAGTTTGGGGGAAGTATATATGCTCATTGGCATGTGGTAACATGGCATCCAGGAACAGGTGTAGTACCCTGGATGCTGATGCCTGTGAGATCCCCATTATATCTCCAGTTGGCCTTTGAAAGGTACCTGTGGCTAGTATTCGCAAGCTTACACATACCTTCGTGTCCACTGGGATGGGTTCCCCTCTGTTGTTTCTGGATCTCAGGCATAGCCGGCACAGCTCAACTATTTGCTGTAAGATGTCCCTGTCCACCCTGTAATGCTCTACTATCTCCAGATCATGTAGCCCCTAGTAGGTTACCCTTGGTCTGAACACTCTTCTCCTCCTCCGGGGCCTGCGGTGGTTGTCATCATCTTCCCCCACAACACCTTCAGTCACTAACACATGGTGATGAATCACAGCTATGGCAGCTCCCAACATGTACATTGTAAATGTTCCTCGTATGTTTACACCTATGGTGCAGTGTTTGGGAATACACAGGTGTGTGTGAGGTGCTTTCACCCTTTATACTATTGTGCTGTGAACACTGATGATGTCATAGGTTGTGTATGTACGATCATAGCTACAGGGTATCTTATGTGTTTTACGACTGGAACTACTATTGTGGTGCCTTTGGTGTTGAATTACATTTGGCTGCCATGGATTACTTCTTGCCCTTCCCTTTACATTTCCTCACGTTTCACCTCCCATTTTCTGGCATGCATCCAGCAGCCTGATTTCATTTTTACTTTCCTAAACCTGGCTTATCTTGTGTAATGTGTTCTATGGCCAGTCTACTGCAGGTTTGCTTTGCTCTGCTATGACAGTTCTGTTTTCTTTGCAATCCGACACCTCCCCTATCCTGTTTTGCAGGTTTCTGCGAGCAGACTTGCCAGCTGCCGTCGATTGCCCGCTGTGAGTTAATAGGTCTTAATTGCTCTGTTGTACTCCAATTACCCTACTGCGGCATTTCCTTATTTTCTTCCCCTGACCTTCCTGTTTGAGCTATGGTGCGCGGCGCATGCGTCCGCTTACCGGGTTTTGGGCACGTTTTCATCCCCGTACACATGCGCTTTCGGGCACCATATGTACTCTCAACTAAACAATTCTATACCTACCTCCCCACCCCTATCCTGCAGCTTTGCTTAGCAACGGCCAGGCTGGATTTGCATTGCTCCAAAGTGCTTACAGCTACCTTGGCACACCCCACTGCTGATGTCATATATACCTCTAAACCACTCATCGGTGTTGTAGCGCTGCACAGTATGGTACATCCTTAGTCCAGCGGGACGTTTGTGATTCACTATTACCTGCCTCATTTGCATGGCATTGAGTACTAATTCCTAGTTACCACGCCGAACACTGTCACAGACCCTTAGCAACCCTTGCAGCTTAGTTGTGGTGTACCATGCATACCATTGAGTATTATGGTGAAATCATGATTTGTATTACATTGTGATTTTATGACATTTGTATATATTTTCTTTGTGTTCCCGTTTGTGCACACATGCCCTGCGGTTGTACTTTGTGTTACTGTGGACATGACACTAAATGTTGTTTTTTAGGAGTTGTGCATCTTTTTTTATGCCATTGGCTGTATATTTAGCCATTGGCATATGTTAACTTTGTAATACATGAGTCTGGTCTGCTTTCATAGCTCTGATGTTCTGTTTGGAAAAATTTAAACCATGTTTTTTGGTTTACATTTCTGTGGGGTTATGCTATGCCTGCACCACTTCATGAATCGCTATGTACCTTCATTTGCATGGTGCAGCACTGTGCATGGGGTGATTAGCATACCTAAGATGAGGGCTGCACAGATCTGGCGTACGCCGGTAGTGCACGTGGAATTGGATTGTACCTGAATCGCTCAGCGGCCATATTTGGCTTTATACCGCCTATGCTGCGCCTGGCTCAAGCTTCATGAATCCCGGGGAGAGTATAAATGAGAATAAACAAAATAATTTGATTATATTTGATTGAAAATGGTTGACCTAAGATGCACTTTCTCAGATGACTCCAGTGTGAATATTGATTTACCCCACAATATTCTCTGCTGTATTATTTTTTATGACATGCTGAGTATCACAATGATTTGTATATTGTTGTAGTTCCACAATAAAAAAAAAATGCTTTCAAGCACAGCACACTATTCACTTTCCGTGATGTGTTTTGCTGTTGTGATTAGCACTATAAAGCACCTGAACTAGTTTAACTGACTGGATATTTCAGTTTTATTCTCTTTAGCTTAAAGACTGCATGTACTGAAAATGAAATTCTGCCCTCCATCTCAAAAGGCGGGAAGATGCAGCACTATATTGGCCTCATAAATTGGGAGCACAATTGCTTCTTTGCCCCAGACACACAGTACAACTTTTCTTAATGGACTTCAAGATACCTGTAGAAATATATTACTTATTGTATGTCATTTGCAGAACTACAAAATATCCTGGAATAATTTAATCCCCCCCCCCCCCAAAAAAAAAAAAAAAAAACATCTAGCAGAAGCCCTATTGTAGCATATTTTATATATTTGAGATTATAATTTTAATTTCTATAAGTTGGTGAGAGCCATCTGTTCTGCTCTACTAATGATCTACTTTCTACAAATATCATGATACTGGCCTGGCTCTTACATTTTACAAAAATTGCCATAAACAGCTAGATTTCATGATTAACTCTGCTTATAATTCTGTTTTTAAGGCTAATTCAGGATACCTCAGTATATAACCTGTAAGTTTATATTTTGTCACTCATTATGAAAATGGAAATAACAGTCTGTTGTTTCATTCTGAACAATGATACATAATGGAGTATAAAAAACTGTACCCATGTCATACTTGGCAATTCATCATTTAAAGTTTTATTTTTCTTTCCATTTTATAAAGATTTATATAACACCTGGATGCAAGTATATTATCTCTTTGTTAGTGTCTTTTGCATTTTTATGACAAAATTTAATCTTTTTTAATTTGCAACTAGATTGTTTTACCCAGACAGGTAGCACAGTGATTTCAATAACACTTTATGGCAAATAATTTGAGGCATGCTTAATTCATTGGATTATGTGGTGTTTTCTTTCTCTCTCAGTGACATTAATGCAATGAAAATGTCATTTTTTTTACTTCTGCACGTTTGGTTCCCTATCAGAACTGGGGGACTCTTCATTTATAGTCTCAAAACTCTGAAAAAGGTATTGTGAGATGTGAAAATTAGCAGCAACGTACAGCTAAAATATTTTCTTTGCAGGGGCTGATGCCTGCATCCTTTCTGCTACCTATGTATACTAATTTCAAGACTGCCATACAGCAGTGAAAAAGCATTATTCTGAGATGCAGCATTTTCAGAATTAGTATATATGTCCTTGAAACCGGATTTAAATTATTGCTATTCCATTAATCCGCAGAGTCAACAAACATACAACAGGTACCCCATTTGCATAAAAGATATGAAATCAGTTGTAATTTCTGAGCCCTTCTTTAAGATTAATTTTCTTTAGTATGTGCACACTGAAAAAGAGTAAAGTGGTAACTCTGTGAGCACAGGTAAACAGTTCCTGTGCTCAGAGAATGTATATGGACTACAGTAAACTGTCAGTTAACTGGAACTCAAGCAACCAGCAAAAAAAAAAAAAAAAATGAAGAAATACAGTACAATTTTCATGTGTTGCATTTTCTGCCCCCCCCCCCCCCCCCAGAAATATACCTTATGTTTTTAGAGTCTGAGTTTTAAAAAGGAAGATAGGAATAAATTCCCTCTCTCCCCAACCTGAGAACAAGTCAAATAGTATAGGGTACAGTATTAATCAGGCCTGTTTTTAATAGTAACTCTCAAGCAACCAGAAACTGCATTTAACCCGCATCTACCAATCCCTATGGGTGCCGGTTAACTGAGAGTTTACTATATATCAAAGTGTGAGTAGTGTGGAGCTTCTTTAATTCCAAGTCTTTAGTTCTGAGACGGTAACCTGAACCAGTCAGAACTAAGCAGATCTAACTGGAGTTCTGAAAGCTGACTCAGGAGATGAAATACAAGCCAAAATTCTCCATTACGTGGAAATTGAAGAGCAGAAACAGAACATCTGAGAGGTTTCCTTTGAAAGAACAAACCTTGCATATCTTCATCAGTTGTCAGGTCTGACCATAATGCAATCTTCTTTGAAATAAAATTGAAACCAAAGATCTCTTCTACCCAAAGTATGTTTAGAAATTTCTTTAAGACAAAATATATGCTCCTAAATGGTACACTGGCAAGCTTCAAATTCTCATTAAATCCAGTTAACTCCACTGAATATATGGAAACGTATAACACCACATTATACCAGCAAGTAAACACCTGCATAAATGCAGTTGTACTCCATAGAAACAAGCGCAGGGCAAACCCTTGAAAACACACACACACACACACACACACACACACACACACACACACACACACACACACACACACACACACACACACACACACACACACACACACACACACACACACACATTTCAGAGCCATAACTTCAACAAGCTTTTTAATAAGAGAAAAGGGATTTTGACCAAAAGTAAGAAGAATTCCCAGAATATTAAGAGCCATTGTCACTGAAATAAACTATTCTGGAGCTTAATTGTTTGTTTGTGTCTTTCGGCTTTTCCCGGTCAGGGGTCGCCACAGCGGAACTCCGGTCCGCTAATGATTGGCAGTAGAGTTTTATGTGCTGGCTTGCCGGGCCTAACGCACAACCTTCAACGAAGGAATGCCCGTTCACGCATGTCACCACACAGAAGACGCTCTAAATGAGAATCGAACGGACAACGTCTAACTGTGAGGCGACAACGCTACCGCAGCACCACCTTAATACAATCCACCAATTCCAAGTCTGAGACTAGAATAGCTATCCAAGTCAAAGATAACAACAAGGCCTTTGTAATTATGTTTACACTCTCAAAAGCACAATGCAGTAATGCACCGAGCTGATCGTGGGCAATGTTGCCTGTACTAAGTCTGAAGATATCCTGAACCTATTGGCTAATAAATTAACTATAACTTTAACCCTCTCTCTTCTATCTATCCCTCATGATATACCTGAAACCAGCTCACTTCCAGCTATTACAAAAGTCTAAGTACTAAAAGTGCAATCAACAGCAAAAAATACTGCATCAATGGGTCCTGAAAATATCCCTGGATGCATCTTAAATAGCATGAAGCAAGTATAAACCACAACCCAGACAACACTATTCTATCTCAGTCTCTATGCAGGTTTTATACCAATTGAATGGAGAATAACTACAGTCATTTCCTTGCATAACGTTGGATCTTGCACAGATCCTGACAATTACAGACCCATTATTCTGACCAGCCTCATATGCAAAGCCATAGAAAGGCTTATGGAACTAATCAATAAAGACATAGGAAACCTCCATACAATGGACCCGTCTCAGTTTGGATTCATCAAAGGCAGGTCATGCTTACTCAACCTAATGTCCTTTCTTGAAAAGGACAGCAAAACAGTGGCTAAAGGAAAACGGTACACACTGCATATGTCAATCTGGCCAAAGCTTTTGACAATGTCCCACACTCAGGAATAGCAGAAATGCTGAACAAACTAGGAATGACCCCTATGTCACCCACTTGATTGCCAACTGGCTCTCACAGATAGTATTCAGGAAATCATAATAGGGGAAGTTATCTCTACAAAGAGATCATTTACTAGTGGAGGTTGCCAGAGTTCTGTGCTGGACCTCTCCTGCCTGGTATCTATTTTTCTGAAGTAAAAGCTGATACCGAAGGACTCTGATTGACTAAGGTTGCAGATGGCTGCAAGGTAGGAGCAGTCACTAAATCCCGTAATGACTTAGCCATCGTGAAGGAAAAAAATTGTCCCAAAGAACAACTGGTTCCAAAATCATGGACTTAAACTACCCCAGGTCACTACTACATTGACAATACACCCCTAAGTGTAGACCAAGTTGTTTGTGATTTGGAAACTTGTATGGACAGTGACCCAGCTTTCAACCAACACTTGTACATTATCCTAAGAAAGTCCTTCTATATTGCACAGCTTATAAACAAAGGGATTGTGACTAGATCTTGGAATATCACTGACACCCATTTCTCAGCCATTATTAGGCCAGTCATTGAGAATAATGCCCCCTTTTGCATGTATCAGTCCAGATATGCTATAACTGGAACACCTTCAGAGAAATCTTACTAAAAGGATACAAGGCTTAAACAAATCCTACATGGACTGACTCAAAGCCCTGTCACTATGGTGTGACCTGTGTCTAGCATAAAATCATGTTCTAATCCATTACTGATGGATTTTCTTCCCATCAGCTGATCATGTCCTTCCATATCACTGTTGCAGTATTCTTCACTAATGGGATCTCCTGCCAAGAGCAGCCTGACATTTGGCCAGTATGCTAAAGCCTTAGGTTGCTACAGGGATGTTGTGCATCACACATATGCTCTCCGATCACAGCGTAGGGCATAAAGGTGACATACGGACAACCATACCTCAGAACTTCTTTGCTGCTGGTCCAATCGCCATCTCTTTTCATCAGTCTGAATGCTGTTTTGACTGCTGGTTGCCAAGATATTTTCAGATAAGTGCCCCATTGGGATTTTCTTCTTATCTTTTTTGTTGCTGTTGGATTACATGTCATCCAGACAGGGGAAATGCCAGTGTGGGAGACAGATTCCCTATAAGGATCATCGTGAACAGAGTTTATTCTACTTAGGTGCTTCTCTTGACCATATGTCTTGTGATATTTGTCAGCCATTTGTCCCT
The DNA here is from genome assembly GCF_019279795.1 of Protopterus annectens. Classification (NCBI taxonomy): domain Eukaryota; kingdom Metazoa; phylum Chordata; order Ceratodontiformes; family Protopteridae; genus Protopterus; species Protopterus annectens. Next base: position 1,011,244,780 of record NC_056739.1, on the reverse strand, counting down.
ATGACTCTGTGTAGTCATTGCTCCTTTATAACTATTTAAATAGAGAACCAATGTCTTAAATTGTTGGCTGAAGGTACAATGGTGAAATTGTCCCAGCCCGAGGGTCAGTCATCTGTGAAGAAGAAGGCAAAGAAAATTTGGTCGAATTCTTCTGCCATACTAACTCCCCCAGACATCTCTCTTTAGGTTGGTGAAAGCCCAGACAATCACCCAGTTCTTCATTTGATTCCTCTGCCATGACTGCTTCAGAGGCCGGCATAGATCTGGCTTCTCACACATCCTCTGAGGTTCTGCAGACAACCATGGCTGACTATATCCAAAGGGCCTAGGGGTGTTCTGCAGATTCTTGTTAGGGAGGAGATTCCCACTAGGCTGATTGAGTGTCGATAGGGGTCTGAACCTCCTAAGATGTTTAGGGCTAACATCCTCTTGAAAAAGAAACAGAAGACTAAGTATATCTCCACTGCTGCTAAGGATCCTCAGTGTGAACGGCAAGATTTCACACAGGGTTTATTTAATGCTCTTATGACTTTGAAGCTCCCTCAGGGAATCTCTGTTCCTGCCAACCCTTGGTGTTATACTCTCCTAAAGAGGTCTAGGGAACAGGATTCTTCTTCTTCTTTTAAATAAACACATCAATTGTAAAACAAACGAATAACTATTTACACAGGTCCAAAGCTGATCAATACATCACAGTTATACATATCAACAACAATTAATATTTTTCAAGTAAGTCTTTAAGTTTAAGCCAAGATTTATATGAATGTGTAATATTAGAAGTTTTCATCTATATAGTATGCAATTCAATACTGCAAACAATTTTTGCCATACTAATAAATTCAACACTAGAGGGGGTAACTACTTTTCTAACTTTCATTAATTACTTTTCTGGCTATGTCAAGAACAGACCAAAAAAGAGGCACTTTGGTTTTTGGAATTATCTCAGGAATCAGAGCATTAAATAAAACTAAAGATTTAGAAATATTCCATCTATCTGACCATAGGGCTTGAATGAAGCTATTAATTTATTTCCAAAAAAGGGAGATGACTTCACATGCATTCTTGTGAAGAGGAAGTAGATTCTGATGAAGAATCTTTGGCCTGTTCCTTCCAGAGTCCCTCTCCCTTGGATTATGGTTCTGAGGAAGAGGACTCTATTAGTCCAGATTCTCCTTTGAGGAGATTTCCTGTGGGGATACTGTTTCGCATATTATGGAGATTTTCAAGTGGGACAGTACCCAGATTTCTGATGCTCAGAAGAGGTATTATGAACTTCTTCAAATGGAGTCTACTAAGTCCTCTGCTGTTCTTCCTTTTCTTGTTGCCTTGTTAGACACTTTTTCTGCAGCTTCTCAGACTCCTGATTCCCAACTCCCTGCTCCTAAGAAACCTGATAAGTTTTATAAGGTGCCTGATTATTGTAAATTTCTTTACAGGTGTCTCACACCTGACCCCCTGTAATCTCTGTTTCTTCTGATAAGTCTACAAACTTTTGTCCCTCTACTAAACTGCTTCCTTCTGACAAGGACAGCAGGGCCATTGAGAGATTGGGCAAAAATGTGTATACTGTTGCTACTCTAATCTTTTGGGCTGTAAATTACCAGACCCATATGACCAGGTATGTTTCAACCCTTCTTTCTCAGACTTTTCAGGTTATTTCAAAGCTTCCAGACTCTGAAGGAAAAGCTTAGGCCCTTTCTTCGTTGGGGTTTTCTTCTCAGGTGACCCTCCATTCCATTAAGTGCAGTTAGGATTCAGCTGTTCTTCTTCTAGAGTTGCTGCCTTTGGCTGTGTCTTGAGGCACTATTCATGTCTTCACCTTCTGCCCTTGCCTGATGATATTAAGGCTAAATTGATGGATGCTTCTCTTGACAATAAAAATCTCATTGGTTCTGCATCTGGTGACCTTTGTAAGTCTCTTCAAGAGAAGGTTAAGGCCATGCAGAAATTGAATCCCATTTTTGTTTCCCCTGTTCCTAAATTTCAGAGGAATTATCCTTCCGTATCTGCCTTTGTCAGTAGAGAGTCTTGCCCTCTTTCTAAGGGTAAAAAGGGTTTTAGAAGCACTCCTTTTGCTAAGTCTACATAGAGTCCTACTACTCAGTAGCCTCCTTTTTCAGACAAGCCAGGTTCTGTCTATCTTTTTTCCCCTCCCTTTCAAGTCTGGTCCTTTTATAGCTTCATCTGTCTCTATTCCTTCACAATTGGTTAAGAATTTGTCAGGATTCTTAGCTTCTGTCCATCATTTGTCAGGGATATTTTATGGTGTGGAAATCCTTTTCTCCTTCTCTGGGTATTCCTCATCCACTTCAAGAACAACTGCCCTTTTTTACAGACATGCTTCAGAATCTGTTGTCTCAGGGCAGTATCCAAGCAATGTCTGCTCCTCAAAGTAGGAAAGGGCTCTATTCAAGGATGTTTTTTGTCCTCAAGAATGAAGGTAACTAGAGACCCATCCTGGATCTTTCACAGCTCAGCACCTTTCTGAAAGTTCTGTCCTTTTCAATGTTGTCTCTTCAGACCCTGTTTCCTATTCTTCTTCCTCAGGCTTTCCTGGTCTGTGTGGATCTCAAGGACACCTAACTTCCATATTCATCCACTTTTCAGGACGTTTTTGCATTTCTCTGATTTTTCCTTGCATTTTCAGTTGTCTGCTTTGCCCCTTGGCCTTTTTACTACCCCAAGGGTCTTCACTAAATGCCTTGCTCCTGTGATTGCCTTATGTCGGATGAGGTGGATTCAAATTTTTCCCTACCTGGATGACCTACTCATTCAGGCTTCCTCTCCACGGATCCTACACCAGCAATTCATTATACTGTTTGCCTCTTGGAAAGTCTGGGATTTACTGTGAATTTCCAAAAGTCCTTCCTCACTCCTTCTCAGGATCATATTTTTTTAGACTGCAGGCTCCAAACCATCCCTGTGCTGGGATGCCTGCGACCTCCCAAGTATATCAAAGTATATCAAGTATATCAAAAATGAAGGCCTGCAAGTGTCAACTCTTTTTTGGATATGTCTAAAGCATTTGACACAGTCTCACACCAAATCCTGCTAAACAAACTAAACCAATATCATCTATCTAATTCTACTCTTACCTGGTTCCAAAGCTACTTAACTGACAGGTACCAAGCTGTGAAATGGGAAAATTCTCTCTCTCCTCAGCTGCCCATAACTATAGGAGTCCCACAGGGTTCTATCTTAGGACCACTACTATTCACAGTCTTCACAAATGACCTCCACACCTCCACACAGCATGCATCTACAATTCAGTATGCAGATGACACTACCTTAATCTGTGCTGCGCAAAACATTCCCACCCTCCTGCAAACAACTCAACTAGCATTCTCTGACATTGAAAACTACCTTACCAAAGCCCAACTTATCCTCAATCCAAAGAAAACTCAGCTTATGATTATAACCAGTTCTAACAAAAACACTAACAGTCAATTCACTATCTACTCCACAAATGCTACTCCAATTGCTCCAGTGCCACAGGCTAAGCTATTGGGAATAACCATAGACTCCCACCTAAAATTTGATAGTCATCTGAACTTAACTATTAAAAAAGTACATGCCAAACTGGGGTCACTCTACCGTATCAAACCATTTTTTACCAACAACACAAGATCAGCCATTGCTCGCTCCCAACTTCTATCCACCCTACTCTATGCATCTCCCATTCTGACTAATCTCAACAAAACTGAACTAAGCAAAATGGAAGCTTGCTATAACAGAATTGCTCATTTTGCTGCAAATTGCTCATATAGAACTCATCATTGTACTGCTTTGAGACAGCTCCACTGGCTTGAACTGCCCAACCTCCTAACCTACAATCAGCTCTGCCTCTGTCATTCTATCTATTACCTCCCCAATAAGTGTCCTGCCTCAAAAACCTAGTACAACATCACTCAGCCAAAAGGCCTCTTAGATCATCAAGCAAACTACTACTAGAAGTCACCAACAGCTACAATAGCTTTGGAGATGCACTATATAGTAGTTCGGTGGCTAAAAATGGAACTCTGTCCCTACTAGCATTCAAAACACATCATCCAAAGCCTCCTTTAAAGACCTCATCAGGCAACATCTCAAGCAAAGTTGGCAGTGCCATGATTGCTCCCCAGGCTAGTGAAAGCGGATAACATATGCATACTAAATCTAGAGCAATTTATAATAGTTTTTCAATCTTACTCACAAACACTGGCTAATCTATAATGTATGTACTGTACCTGTGTACTATGTATGTATTCTACCTACATTCCAAAGTTCAGCTGTACACCTCAAATCTATTACTTACCTTTATTTTTAAAATTAATATCTTTTTTGATTGTTCTCTCCACTGTAACTGTTTGTACCGCATGCCACTGTAAAAACATGTCTCTTGTAATTTGTGTGTATACTGATTATGTCTAAATAACTAAATGTGTCTGTAATTTTTCTTTGTGGAGCTTTTCTCCCCGGGCCTCTGCTGAAAAAGGGCCTTTTCGGCTCAGGCAGACACCCTCAGTTAACAAATGTAAAATAAAATAAATAAATAAATATGACTCTATTTGCATATTTTCTGTCCCTTCTCCCTCTTTTCTCAGTCTGTGCCAAGGACTATCTCAGGGCCCTGGGTTTACATGGCCTCCACTATCCATTTGCTTTCTCTTGCCAGACCCCATATGAGGAATCTTCAGTGGTTCCTGAAGTCAGTTTGGCTTTAACATCTGCATCCTCTGGAATTTCTAGTTTTTTTCTTCTGTGCTTCAAGCTAGAGCTTTGATGGTGAATCCAGCAGCTGTCTATAAACCTGGGTCTTCCTCTTCAGCCACCACTCCTCTCTCAGGAACTGTTTTCAGATGCCTCAAGATATGTTGTGTGGAGCTTCCTTTGCCCTTCTGAAGGTACAGGGACTCTGGTCAGTTCATCAGAGGGCAGATTATATCAATCTCAAAGTGATGAGAACAGTCGTCCTTGTTATTCAGGCCTTCTATTCTCTGTTCTTCCCAGGTCTATTCAAGATCTTTACAAACAACACAACAGTACTAGGGTACCTCAACAAGCAAGAGAAGACATGGTCTTATCTCACATGCAGACTAGTTGTACTTGTTTGGGATCTAGCTGTCCATTATCAGGACACTGTTCAGGGAGTTTATATCCCCTCAGAGCAAAACATAGTGGCAGACTCTTTGAGAAGGTCTGTAAAACAGACTCATGAGTGGATGCTTCACAGCGATGTGTTTCTTGGCATTGTCTATCAGTGGGGGGTACCAAAGTAGGTCTTTTTGCCTACCCTCTGAGCAGACAACTTCCTCTCTTTTACAACAGAGTCCCAGGTCCTTTGACATGGAAGTTGGATGCCCTGTCTTGTTCTTTGAAGGGGCTGTTTCTTTATGCCTTCCCTCCCCTTCCTCTCATACCATGTGTCCTGTACAAGATAGAACAAGACTCTCCAAAAATCTTGTTGGTGTCTCCCTTTTGGTGTAGACAGCAATGATTCCTTTTTTCTTCTGCACCTAGCTAAGGGCAATCACCACAAGTTACCTCACAGGGTGGACCTACTCACACAACACAAGAGGTCTTTCTTCCATCCTCACTTGTCCTCTCTTCAGCCAACACTGTGAGTGATAGGGTTTTGATCCCTTTTTTGCAACTTTTTTCCTCAGGATGTGCTTCATTTTTGCAGGACAACAGGAAACCCACTACCAGGAAATCTTATTTGTCCAATTGAAAGAGATTTTCTGTCTGGTGCCTTGCTCTTAGCCAGGATCCATCTTCTGTGGAGGTTCCTCTTCCTATTTGTGTGAATTACTCTATCCTGCGTTGGCTTACTCTTCTGTTTAAGCTCACCTTTCAGCTATTTTGCTTGTCTGCCTTTGACACCTCCTTTGGCCTCTAGGTTTGAGGTAGGTCGCCAACCATTCTGGATTTTCCAGAACAGTCCTATTTTTCAGTCTTTTGTCCTATATTCTGGACAGCATCTATCCAGGACATACAAAGTCCTGGATTTGAGATATGGCTGAGAATCAACTGGATTTTAAATGCTATTACCAGTACTGGGCATAGTTTACTTGCTGTGCTGCCCATCTTACCAGTCAATCACTCCGGATTGTGCAGAACGCTCTACATTTACATAGCCAGGAGTCACTTTTCTGCTGTTCCACATTGATCAGTGGTGTTTCTACTTTGTGCTTTTTGATTGGCTCCTATAACTCAATTAGAGCTAATTAACATTGTGGTATATAAACAAGTCTGATAACTTATCATGCAAAGGGAGCCAATGAGGAAACACACACACACAAGTCGAGTTTTGTGCCAGTGCAATACCTTTGAAAAGGGTATAATGGGAAACCATTAGCTGGATAATCTTGATGGCTTTAATGTTGCATTTGGAATTTTTTTTTGTATTTGTGATCCTGTCTGCCCTCTCTACAGCACAGGGGCTCATGGACTTGTGGAGCTGAAGAGATAAATGACAACAGCTGACACCTTTATAACAAGATAACTACAAATTAGTGAATACGAAAGTTGAGCTATTTAATGTTATCAGTTGCTGAAAATACCTGAAATAATTGAATATTTGATTTCCTGATGTTGTTTGTGTCACTTTGATTTTGTTCCACATTGCTAGGGTCTGTCACACAGTTAGTGTTAAGTTAGTTAGAGTTAGATCTTTTTTTTTTGATATATCCATGATAAATGATCCTTAATTATATCAATTCATTAAATCATAGCTCTCAAATAATCAGGGACAAATTTCAGCAGAGTCAGGGGCAAATCCACAAATAATCAGGGACACTTTTAAAATATTAGTACTATTAACGAAAGACGTCAACTGAATAAGTATATGTGAATTATTATACATTTTCAGAAGTAAAAGAAATCTATAACTTTATTATTGTCATTATTGATTAAGTGTAGCTCAACACCTTTTCTCCACAAGTTAACCAGTTTTAGGGGGGATTAAGAGTGAAAGAGTTAAGATTTGAGGCAAAATGAGGGACAGACGAGAGGTATGATCAAACTCACTTTTTATAACTTTAAAGAAAAGCATTTTAACCATCCTGCAGGTTTCCTAGTTGAAGTTGTTGGCAAGCTGTTGGTAAGTTTTCCACATTTTGGACATGGAAGGTTGAGAGCTACAGCTACTTCCTTCACTTAATTAGGCAGAGGTACATTTTATGGCTCATACTGCCAAGATAGGAGTAAGGCTCATTTGTTATTGACTTAGTAAAGTCATTTTGTATTTACATACTTGTTTATTATTTTGCCTGTTTATTGACATTTGTTTGCTGGGAAAGCCTGATTGGGTAGGTGGTTTCCAGACCAGTCATTTGTGTAACTGAACACTTTACAGGTTCAGTTGATGAAAAAAGTGGTGCATGCTTTTTTGTTTAAATAGTTGATTAATGATATTTACTCGTTTTCTGTTAAGTAGAAGTATTTCTGTGTTACAGATTGCAATGTATAAATTGTTTCTGTAGATATTATTTTATTTGTTGATATTTGATTAACAAAAAAGTCAGACAGACTGGGTAATCTGACTGTGTGTGAACTGGCTGCTTATTGTAGAACAGAAGTGATTTTTATGCTGATCACTACTCAGCAAATTTAAGTTGATGCAAGACTGTAGTGGACTATGGTTTAAATTATGAGTTAACTGTAGTTTCTTTAGTACAAATAATCAGCAATGCCATTCTAAAGTGTCATGCTTATTGTGTAAGAAATGTAGGTTGATAAATATGTTCTAGTAGCTTTTGTAGTGATTTACAGTATAGTCAGTAATTGTACTGCTGTCTCAGTGATGCCCAAGTAGAGAGGTTTGTGCTTATTTAGGGAGTATAAATTGATGCAAAACCTGTGAAGTGTTCATTTCTGGCAGAAAGACCATTTCAGCCATGCCACACAGAAATGGTACATTTTCTCACAGTGCAAAAATAGTGTGTTCCACATTTTGACTATTCTTCACACATTGCTATGGTCTGTTTTCCACACTGGCCACTTAAGAGGTTATGACCTATGCTGCCCATTCAAAACACGCTGTAAATACTGGTAATTCAATTTTTCATTGGTTGTACTTAAAAGTTGCATGTTTTTTGTTTTTGTCGAATAACAATATTAAAGCTTCTTTTTCCATTTCTGTTGTTTACTCTTAAGTCTTATTTGTTTATTTTTATGACACTAACATATTTCGTTGAGTGTTGCATTCTTAATGGATACGAGCAAACCATTGCAAATATGGACAGTTATTCAGACCAGGACTGCATGACTACTAAACCCAAGAAGGGAGTGGCTGAGAAAGCTATGAGAGAACGTCACAGTTTCATCACTAGTGGCAAACTGATTTGTCATGATGTGAAGCAGTCCAGGACATTGTGTTCACTGCTCATTTCACAGTTTGTAAAAATATCATATTGGTGGTGTACGGTGGAAAAAACAACTTGCTAACTGGCAGCCATTTGTAGACTCACATAAAAGCACACTGTTACATGAAATCAGCTGCCACTGATAGTTTTTTTCAAGAGAGCAATTTCATTAGCTGGAGTTGATAAACAGGTAATAGCAGCAGAGTTGGTGAGGATCTATCACGCCATGCGTCATCACGTTTCTTACAGTACTGCAGATTGTGGTCCTAAGCTGTATTATCAGCTGTATCTAGACTCTGCCATTTTTAAGAAGACCTGTGGCCACAATAAGGCAAAAATGTTGGTGGCCAGTGTCCTCACTGCAAAGCCAGCCAAGTCAGTCATTAAGGACTTGATTAACAACACAATGAGATTTTCTGCATCGACAGATGCATCACATTTGAAGAATCACAAAATGTTTCCTGTATGTGTCCAGTATTTTACCGTGGAAACTGCCTTTAACAAAAAAGCTATACTTTCTTGAACTCAATGATGAACATTTTCCTTCTATTGTGAACATGATATTTCAGGCTCTGACTGACAATGGTCTTGAGATTGTGCATATATTGTATTCAGCCAATAATACCAGTGTCAGTTATGGGCACAAGCCATCAGTCTTCACAGAACTGCTGAAAAGAAATGACAAGATCATCAAAACTAACTGTAACACACGTGATTCACAATGGGCTGAAGAAGGTGACAAACTCGACTGTGATGTTGAAACAATGGTGACATCCATTTAGAGTCAGAAGTTTTTTTGAATTCTTGGACTTGGAATACCACAAACTGTTGAGACATGTACCAACCAGATGGCTGTCTCTGGGTCCTGCTGTCAATAGGTTATTGAAATCTTGGCCAGCGATCATTTTGTATTTTGTTTCTCTAGGCAGTGATTGCCCTAAGAGAGTGTGTGCAAATCTGGGCATAGAAGAAGATACTCATGATTGTCAATCATTGAAGATTAATATCAACAAAGCTTACTTGTGCTTTGTGCAAAATATTTGCAGTGTTTTTGAATTATTTGTTCAGAAAGTGGAGAGGGATGATTTTATGTTCATTGAGCTGTTTCATGTAATGCAGGATTTGAGAACAAAAATTGAATCATGCATAAAAGATAAGTTTTTTGGATGCAAAACACATGCTGTTTTTCAAAATGAAGATAAAGCAGCCATTCCAGGCATCAGTTGCAGAAAATGTTTGAGCTGTTCTTGAATAGGATTTGATATATCTGAACAAGTGGTTTAATACTTGAGTCAGAAGATGGTATTGCTTTTGCACAAAGTCACTTGTCACTCAGCTAGCCACCAGAATTTAAATGTGTAAAAACTGCATGCACTGCCATAGGCTTATTGCAGGAAACTGACTTTGACACATTGTATGATGAATTCTGCATAACTAAAGAAAGCTTGACGTGCATTGCTTCTGATTCGACTCTGCCATCACCATGTGACAAATAGCAGAAGTTCTTCAGTGCGGCCCATACTCAATCATTCCCAGTTAACTTAGAAAGCAAAAAGCTCAAAGAATTGACTGTATGCTGTGAAATAAATCCAAGGTAAACAATAAACATACACACACGCACACACGCACACACGCATACAAAAACAAATAAAATCACCACCACATAAAAATGAGAGTATTTAATAGTAAATCTGGCAAGTGCTTTTGCTGTATAAAATAGCTTCTTCAGACAAAAACTGAGAACATGCAACATCCACATTTAAATAGAGTTACATCACTACCTTTTACTCAACTAGCCAATCATATGAATCACATATTTAAAGATACGGGTACCTGATTTCTATAATACATGAACAAAAAACATACTTCTAGAAGATGTATAAAAAAAAAAAAAAATCTAAAAAATAAAAACATCATATAAGTGTGCAGAAATTACTTCTTCCTCAGACCTCTAGAATTTAAAACCGGGCATAGAAGGATATGTTCATTTAATCCACGGCCCTTACGGGACTGCATTGAGATTATCCATCTAATCTCCCTTAACTCAGTCTCATCTTCTACATCCCCCATTCTAATGTCAGTGCCCACCACATCTATAGCTATAAACTTAAAAGTGTGGTTAGTTCCAAATGTATTAACCTGCTTTACTAGGGCATTAACCATGTTCCTCTTACATATACAATAAAGATGGTATCTGACTTTCTTTAAACTTGTGGTTTGTTTTTCCAACACAGAATGAAAATCATACCTCACAAAAAGTGAGGCACACCACATTGATGGTATTGGAATCAGCTGCAGCAGAAAAATGAAACTCTTACCACATATCAAGATGAAAAAAGTTCCATCAATACTTAGAAAATCACAAAATTACATTTTCAGCATCAATGGGTGCCTGAACCAAAACGCTTATTTTGGTGCCTTTTCTAGTAACAAAGTAGCCTTTTCAAACCCTTCTTATTCTTGTAATAGAAAGTTGGTCACCCCCCAACTATCTCAGATATAGAGGGATCCATAAGGAAAATATGCCAATTTTTAGAAATGATGTTCCTACGTACATTAGTATCACTACTGATAGTGAGTTGAACTCTCACTGTGCTGTGTCCCTGGTACTCCTAACATTACCTTTTATTGGTGTAGCAAAGAATGGCTTAGGCCTATCACTCCTTAATATAGTGGCTTCCTTAATACCCTTTTCGATTTCTTCAATTTTGTAACCCCTCTAAATGAAATCTCTGCGTAGAACACACATACTATTCTCAAAGTCAATTTAGTAAATGTAGACTCGTGATGCCCTCATGGCTTGCCCCTTAATAACATTTTGAAATATATTTGATTTGAAGGGTGCATACTATTCCAATGTACATAATCAGGATGATAATATTCCTTTCTAAACAGACTAGTTGAAAGCTTATTGTCCTGAGTCTTAAACATCTTTGCATCAAGAAAGTCAATCTTACACAGTGATGACTTCATGGTAAACTCCAAAAATGAGGCTGTACTATGTATATATTTCAGGAATTCATGCAAACCTTGCTCAGTACCACACCATATCAAAAAGAGGTCATCCACAAACCTTCTAAAGATGGGAATACATATACACCATCATCCCAGTTTCATAACAAATCATGTCTTCCACCTAGCTAGGACTGCATTAGCATAGCTATTGGCACACAGAGTGCCCATAGGTATGCCACAACACTGTTGGAAAAATTGTTCATCAAAAACAAAAATATTATGTTCCAGAATCATCTCAAGTAAATAATCAACTCAATACGAGCATGGTCATAACTACTATAGTGTGATAAAAAGTTCTTTACCAGCATCATTCCTTGTTCATCTGGAATTATTGTAAAAAGTGATCTGACATCTAAGGTCACTAACATACATCCCTCAACATATAAACCACTCTTGCTAAACATATACAGATCATTCAAAATATGGTCTGTGTCCCTCAGTACATAATCATACCCATCCAATATGGGACATAGCAATTTTTCAACATAAACAGAAAGTGGCTCAGTGAGCCACACTGCCCCCACAATAATGGGTCTAAAAGGGGGGATCATCGAATTCTTATGAATCTTAGGTAATCCCTGGAAACACAGAACAATTGGTGCTTCTGTAACAAAATACTTATACAAATCTTCAGTTATTGCCCCCTCAATCCAAGTATTGTAAAATGAAGCCCTAAAATTGGAAATCATACTTTCACCATCAGTGACTCTGATATTATGACTTTTAAACATCCTAGCACTTTTATACCTACAAACCACTCAGTTTTAGATATGTTTTGAAGTGGAAACAAAAGTTTTCAGATTTATTTCTTGATAACAGAAGGTATGGTTTGAATAATTTAACTTTTGCAGAGCGTCAGGCTCTGAACCAATTGATGAGTGATGATTCAATAGCCATTAGGCCAGCAGATAAAGGTGGTTTAGTTATTGTTATGAATTCTGATTATATTTTAAAATGATGATGTTGATTGATGTTAATACATATATTAGCATTTCTCAAACTGATATTGAAAGTATATCCAATGTCAGGGTTTCATTGTACATACATGGATTGATGGGGCAATAACCTAAGATTTGTATAAGTACAACTGGCAAGTCTGTTTACCCCACAGTCAGTGCATAGTTAAATGTCATAATTGTTCCTCTGACTACTACTTTTACCACCATTTACACCATGGGACTTCCAGCCAATATTGAACATATCCAAAGCATAGTAAGTAAAACATGTTGATTTATCAACCTTCCTACTCGTCAAAAATTTCCTTGCTACTCATTAAGAAATGCCAACACATTTACAAATACCAACTAGCTTCCAAAGGGCCTAAGGACAACTTGAACTCTTTGCATTCTCCACAGAGCCCAATTTTCAGATTGCTATTAATCTCTGGTACAAAAATAATTAGTTTTCTAGTATGAAAACTCATTGAAAAAACAAATCAATCACATCATATTCATGCAAAGGACCCACAGCATACCTCCACACATGGCCAACATTGTTTAGGTAATGTCACCGCCTCTCTATGGAGTATCTTTTCAGACAAGTTCAGAGATATTGTAGACTTAATATTACATGAATATTTTGAAGCATTTTCTTCTCAAATGAAACAAATTGCAAGCCTCCAAATGCAAAGGGTTTAGCCTAATTCCGCCTGGTCTAATATAAACAGATGTATCACATACCGTTCGCCTCAATAATACTTGTCAATACTAACTTTTCAGCAAGATATTGTAAAAAAAAAAAAATTCTAAAGGAGAAATATGTAAAAACTGGTAATAGTTGTAAATAGCCATGTGTTTGAATCTTTCTAATGTGCTGAATACAATGTATAATCCATTAATCTCAAACAGTCACTGAAAATGGACAATGACAGTATAGTTAACAGAGGCCCTGACAAAGCTGTTGCACAGTGGTATAAAAAAAGGCATTCAGCTCTAGAAGGACATGGTATGATCTTACCATAACAGTAGATGTCCTTCTCTTCACTGTTGCAGTATTCACTCCCTCCATCCTTCCCCGATCCCTTTTCCTCCTGTATGTACTTGTTACCTGATACTTTCCTTAGATTGTTATTCTTGCTGGAGCTTTTACAGTTATAAGGATAGTACATCCAGGTGGCACCTTTATGCCATATGCCATGAATGGGGAGCATACATGTGACATACAGCGTACCCATTACAACCTAAAGGCTTTAATATACTGGTAGGACATCAGGCCACCCTAGGCAAAGTTTCCTTATTGTAAAGAATACTGCAACAGTGGAGGAAAGGGCATCTGCTATGATAACATTTTACACAGATATCCTTTTTTCTTTAAAAAGCCTTGATTTTTATATTTCATTCCTTTACTAACTGTTATACATCAGAACAGACACTTTGGCTTACTTTGTGATTTGGAGAATAAGGTTTATAAGTGGACCTGTTATAGTAGCTGCAAGACACATACACTCAATAGTTCTTACTTTAGTCACAATTAGTAGCAGATCTGAAGATACGCAACTCTAGATGAGCATATATCTAATAAATGAACGTTACTGTACAGTTTTAGGCATAATATATGCAGAAATTTCCTGTCTCTTAAGTTATCCAAAGCCAGATTCCAGTTGTGGTGCTAGCACACATGCTTCTTAACCAGTAAATCCCAGTGTAGCTTTCTTTGCCAATCTCTGTAATAATTCCAGTAATACCAAAGTTTCCCAAGCATATGTTCCTGTGCGCTCTCAAAAGATACACACACACACACACACACACACACACACACACACACACACACACACACACACACAGACACACACACAGACACACACACACACACACACACACACACACACACACACACACACACACACACACACACACACATGCATGCATGCATACATGCACACACTATCCTAGCTAAGACTTTATTCAATGCAGCTGTGCTGTACAGGATGGTGAGACTTGAGGAACCTGCTGTTTTATCATGACTTCTCCACTATTTGTCTCACTGCTAACTTTTAGGTGATTATTTTCTGTGCATGCATCATATTTATAGTAGAAATAGTTATGTGTGGAAATACTGCAGAAAAACTATGCTGTACAAATCACCAACAAGTATACTTCCACACTATGCTTTAAGGAAGTAAGGCTTTAAAGCATCAATTAGCATGCATTAAAAAAATAAAACAGGCCAGTCTTCAGTCTGACAATACCACTAAACTGGTATAATTTAAGCCTACTGTTGTGATGTTGATTAACCCGTTTTGTGCATAGGTTTAAACCTGTTCAGAGATATGTACATTATTAAATTGGTTAAAGCCTATATATATATATATATATATATATATATATATATATATATATATATATATATATATATATCATTTAATATTTGTCTGCTAACATATGAAGATCTTCTATTGTGAAAAATAAGAAAATGTGCCTCTTCCTCACCATTTGCATTATTTTTTTAAAGACCAGTGCTGTTTTAATTGAATGTGACAGTGGCCTTATTGAAACAGCACTGTCAAATTAATAAAGTAAAGCTATAGTTTTATTATCTGCTCCAGTTTATAACAGCAGCTATTATTTTTCTGAAATACTTTAGCATTTTTTTAAGTACTGTACCAGTTATGTGGAGGGTATTCAGAAAAAAACACAACACCATCATGCAAAAGTAAATATTGCAAAAAAAATTAGCATGTTGTAGCCTGGAATCAAATTTGGTATGCATGAGTGCTAGTATAGCACATAGCTACATAAAGAAACATTGCAATCATGACAACAGCAGTAACTGTAGTCCTGAAAGAGCTGTACTGCAGATTTTTACATGACCTAAGGGAAGCATCATGTAGGTGGCATGCTTGATGCTATGTGCATTTACACATACAGTGAAGCCCCCTATCGCTTCAATTAGGGTAATGAGAACCCCCATACAAGGCTGCCACATGAAAGTGCCATGACATTTCTTCATACAGTTGAGGAAGGAAAAGATGTGATAGTAAAGGCACAATTGGGGAAGGAAAAGTAGAGGAACACAGAGAGGCACAATATGAAGATAGGTGGGAGAGAAGAAGTATGTTATTTTGTGTTTTGGGGACAGATGTTCATTTTATTAAGAAGGGTAAAGGGAGAAGAAAGCATATGCAGGGAAGAAGGGGGTAAGGACAGGAAGCAGGGGCAAACATACACTGCAGACAAAATGATAGGGGGAGGTATTGACATGTGAACAAGAGTGTAGAGATACAGACTGGCAAAGGGTGGAAAGCACTGAAGAGGAGTACTGGACTACAAACAGGGGATGGATGATGATATGTACCAAAGGGATGCACAATTATGGAGGCAGTAAAGGCCATTAACCAACCCGGATGGCAACCCATGCAGATGTCAGTCATCCCAATGGCTGACATCATTGTTGAACATCACCTCTTGTAGACTGACTGATATGAGTTAGCTATCCATTTGACTCCATCAGCTACTTGAAGCGATGATCCAGAGTGCCAATGTTGTTATTTGGCCACCTGTCCACTTCAGTCCTCACCATTCACCACATGTACCACAGGTGACTCAATAGAAATCCTCTAGTCCACTCTGAGAAAAGAAACCTGTGGCATCCATCATAAGAGGTGACCAAAGAGGTTCACATCCAGTCTTTGAGGTCCACTTCCACAGGGAAGTTTTTACCACCATGCAGAAAAGCAGAAATGGGGACCGTTGGGGTAAAGAAGATCATCCACCAACTCACCACAGTCAGCATCTTGGCTGACCTTGCCTCTAATAAAAGAAAAAAAAAGTGAAACAAGTAAACAGGTTAGTAAATGTATGACACTTTATTAAAATAGTACTATATAGACACCAATAAACAGCACTTACCTGCCATTTGAAGATCTGGTTATATCTCCTTAGGCAAACTACCCTGCTGGCTTTAATCTCCTCCATTGCTGTATAAAGCATGAAGTGAACATTTTTAAGTTTAGCATACTCCAGACAGCAAAAAGCAATTATAGCAAAATGTGACTAGCTACATATCCAGCACCAAACCAAACAAAAAGATGACTCCCTCTGCCTGTTAGTGGTGGATCAGGCCTGAGAGGACTCTACAGGCCATTGATTTATATGCATAACACTCAACATTCCAGACACAACATGACTGCCCACAGTGTCCTTACTACCTTTGCCTTGGTTTAAAAGTAACATTTGAAACGTATATGTCATATAGTCATGTCTGCTGACATCTGTTCTACTACTCTCACGAGCAATTGTTTTATATTCACTTTAACATATTTTTATTCTATTTTTGTCTCTCAATGAATCACATAGCTGCTGATATATTCTCCCTTGCCTCTTACTCTTATCTTTATGGCTTGTGAAGTGCTATGCTGTTGTGTAAAGCAAAACACTCCATCTCTGAATGCATTTTATGTATCAGCATTAGACTCTGTATCAAAAAATCCTGTCTCTGAATGTCTGATCATTACATTGTTGTAATCCAGTTGCCCACTGTTTGCCAAGAGCCTTGTCTGTGAATCCTTCTTATTTATCAGAATACCAGTTACCCTGTTAGTGAGTTGCTGTCATGTTTCAGTATTACACTGATACACTGATGTGCCTCAATTACATATTGTACCAAGAATCCTAATTCTGAATCAGCAAATTGTACCATTACTGTGTAGCTGCATGTCACCAACACACTGTGTTCCAAGCATAACTGCTTATGGAAGTACTGTGGCTACACAGATAAGGGCTTGCTCTTTCAGCTCTAGGGTCTGTGGTTCAATTCCAGCTTCAAGTTATTATCATTCCAGAGCTTGTATATTGTCTCTAAGTCTGCATGGGTTTTCTCTGGTATTCTTCATTTTTCTCCAACTTGAAAAATATTTTGAATTATTTTCTGATGTAAAATTTCCCTGTATGTTTAATTTTCCCTTTTCTTGTGACCTGGGTCATGGTTTAACCACAAATCAGTTCACTTTCTCATTTAACAAATAAGTTAATTAAATGTTTTTTAACTTAACTCCTGATTATTGCATTAGTCACATATGGTTCACCTCAAAGAGTCGCTGTGTGTGTGTGTGTGTGTGTGTGTGTGTGTGTGTGTGTGTGTGTGTGTGTGTGTGTGTTTGTGTTTTCTCTGTGTCTGTCCAAGGGTGTAACACTTTCATTCATATTCTACGTCTTGCTTTACCTAGTTCTGGGTAAGGGGGGGGCAGGACCCTGTCCTAGCACTCACTAGTTACAAGGCTGACAAAGAAATCATGGAAAAATGTAAGTTTGTTGCAGGGTATAGACACGTGCACACACAGACACATGCCTGCAAGCATACACACCAACATACACTGCCACATTAGTTCACATATTTTGCCCACCAGCAGGCATACTGGAGGATCCTCATTTGATCTACAGCATGTCTTAAGGATGTAGAAAGAAACTGGCTCTCATTGCACAGGGAATACATGCAGACTCTCCACTGAAAGCACACCAACTAAGAAATAAACTGAAAGATCAGAGGCTGTGAGGAAGTGATGCTATCTGCTGACCTTCTATGCAATTTGCGTAGTATGTAAAGCCTGGATTTTATAATTCATTACATGCTATCCTAATTTTTGACTAGTTCCATGGTTTTGCATTACTACAAACGTTATTACTTCACTACATATATGTGATCATAAGATTAAATTAGCTGGTAGGTAGGGAAGGAGAAAGGGTCAATGAATATTTTTTAAAGAAAGAAAAATGAGAATTATTTTAAAAATACACTTTCTGCTTCATTTGACAGATGCATTTTTCTCATCTGTGAATTGTTTATTATAGCTGACATATTGCTATTTTTAGGGCACTATAACTTTCCAGTGATAAGCAGTTAACAGCTAAACAAATTACTGGAAACAAGATAGTTACATCTTCTAAGTATTTTTCGTGATATATTGCTTTTGTACTTATGGAGTATTTCAGGTGAATCTAATTTAACTGTTATGCATTATTTGTGGCAATAAGCTATAAATAAAATACCCATCACTGCTAGATTCATATGTCATTTTTACACATTTCAAAACTGCAAAGAATTCCACTCTGATTCTTCAGAAGTAAGTGTGCGTTCTTGTGGTATGTTTCTAAAGGTGCTACATAGATGGTTCTAACATAAACTTGGATCACGGTTTATTTCTCTAAAACTTAAAATTGCTATTATTAACATATTTGGTGAATTGTGTTTTTTTGACACAGTTGCAAAGTTTAGCAAACATTTTCTCCAATACAGCTAGCAAGTAAGTATAAACTAAACATAAGTGATTAAAAGCATTCATTCAAATGCCATTATTGTTTTAATCTTTCTAAGACTGTATATCAAAATATTCTCCTGGCCATAAACAAATGCCATCATGGAAATTCAAGTCTGTTTTTTGGTTTTCTGTTTAATATTTTCATCAATTTCAAATCAAAAGTATAAAACTACTGACAAATGCAGGTGATTCATTGATGTGCACCTGATATATGTAGCAGATCCTATAGGGTGCACAATACTGTCATAAGCCAGATTCATATCATCTTGAACAAATACTAGCTCATGGCAGTTGATAGCATCTAGTGAATTCACAGAAAATGTACTGTGTATTGAGCATGCTTAGTGTACATTATTGCAATGCATAGAAGTCTGTCATATCATGTATGGACTACCTGCTGATATCTGCAGGTGGCCAGCATGCAAGCCTGTGCATCCTGCTAAAGTCTAGAGTAATTGTTGTTATGGGGTTTAAAATATGATTACGGAGGGGGTGGGGGCATTATTGAACCCAAGTATGGGTGCTAAAATCGGAGGATCCCACTGAAATATCAGGAGTAAAAGTGCTATCTCAGAAAAAAAAACTGTGCATTATTTTCTGCATTCTCCGTCACTTAATTATTCTCAGATGAAAAATGTGGAACATTAAAATACCTAGATTTGCTCTCTCTCTAAATGTTTATAATTACAGATGTTGTTTTTTTCATATTGTAAACATCAAGACGTGTCATACATATTGGCAAAGCACTTTCAATTAATGGTTAGCTGTCTCTAGACATTTTGTGCAAAAGTTTCAGCACTTGATCAGTGGAAACCTGAAGTGACAATCACTGGACATTTTTTGCACAATGAGTGCTTTTGCTAAGTGTCTGCAAAATAACCATGCTAGAAAGAATTGTAGGGTAGTATTTGTATCATTAATTAGTATGCTATACCATATAGTGAACATCTGATCTATCTTAAAATACCAAAAATTTGCTTAGTCATGGCCTGTTTCAATTTTCTGCAGAAAGACACTTGTTGTACTATTTTCACCACTGGCTTTAAAAAAGTAATCATTATGCAAACATGTTTTGATATTTTTAGATATTTTAAAGTACAGTCTGGAAAGCACTGGTTTATGAATTATGCCATCATTAATGTATGATTTTTTTCAAATGTGATTTCTTAAAATGGAATTCATTTTCATGGCAGAATTGAGCTATTACTATTTTGTAATTAATTATGTTTCCTATATGAGCATTTTGAAAGTTCTGGAAAACTGAGCATTTGACTGATTTTGCAAAATTTGTCTTGAAAATTTTCAAGTTATTGGAGCTCATACTGCATAGCTTATATGTGGTTTATTGACTGTGTATTCCAAACATTTAATTCATATATTGTTTTTCTTTGCAGCAAATATATGGACTTTAATCATTTTAAAGGTTATATTCTTAAAATATCATATTTATTGACTAGGAAAACCCCTTTTGCATGAACATCCATCTTCTACTCATCCATAACCTTGAAGAATATAATTTAAATATACACATTCTCGATTACTTTCCGATTTACCTTGCGGCAGTAGGTAGTGTATTAAAGCGAACTCTGTCCTTTTCCCCCTTACTTTTTCTTACTTGAGCTCCAGTGGCACTTCCTGTACTGGGTACTTTGTTTTTATAGACCACCCAAATCTGCAAAATTTCCTGCAAACAATAGTCTTGTCTGAGCAAGCCCTGATAACCTTCTCTACTTCTAGTTTAGAGTAAAGCTGATGAGGGTCCTACTAGATGAGTTCATCATCTTGATGCTAAAAATCCCCAGTTATTGTTCTTAGTCACTGCTGGTGCAGTTTGCAGATATCACTGGCAGTGATTTATTTATTTATTTATTTTTGCAATAATGTTCTTTCTACATAGTTATACAACCATGAAGTTGGTATATAAAGAAAGGGGATACAGGATCCTTGCTTCCCAACATGGATGGTGCAGGGGTCTTGGACCTTTACAGAAATGCCTCATAAAGATGAAGTTTCCACTGGTAGCGTTTGTCCAGTGGAATCCTTGGGAGTTTAAGTAACTTAATAAGACATGGGTAAAGCAATTTGATCTCTCAAGATCACATTCAAACTTCACTTTCATTAAACATTTGTCCACATACGCTGCATGAATTTAAATCAAGGTCTTCAATATTAAGATTAATAAGGCTAACATATTTTTACTGAAGTCAAGACAGTATGAAGAAATTAAGTCTGTTTGGAGAAAACCGAGTTGGACAAGTTTCACTGAAGCACACAAACTTGAATCTTGTTTCAACACATCAGTCTACAACATTGTATTAGGGTCTATATTAAAATGTTGACACCTTACAATGTCGACTATGAAATGTTTGACACCAAAATGTCGAACTACTAAAATAGCGAACAGCCATATAGCCAATTTCTTTCCAATGGAAAGAAATCGGTTGGCCATTCTCTGACACCTGCCCTTTCCCTGATTGAAGTGCGGTCTCAGAGTTAGAATATTTAGTTGAGGGTTGTTTATGTGTGACGCTGTTGTTTGGCCAACCGATTTCTTTCCAACAGAAAGAAATCGGTTACATGGCCGTTCGGTATTTTCGTAGTTCGACATTTTGGTGTCGAACATTTCAGAGTCGACATTGTGAGCTGTCGACATTTTAATATAAACCCTTGTATTATCCCCTTGTTATTATATGACCCATCCAGTCATTTCTCTCCTTTTCACAATTTATATCATACAAGTAAAAATATTTTTAAATTGTTAGAATTCTTAAGTGCCATGCTGATTATTTAGGGTTGTTTTTTTTATTCTACACACATTTCCATTCATATCTCCTGTGTATTGCCACTTCAATTTACCATTAGCCATATTTCCATTCTGGTTTCCATTCCATCTCTGGAACTCTTCCATTAAAGCTGACAGAATGATTTCTGTTATTCTGAAGGTGCTGCGTCAAACATTTTGTATACCTCCATTTTTTTGTGGGTTTTTTTTCTTTCATCATTATTATTTTTATGTCTTTTCCCCATTTACATGCAGGATCTCATATAACTTGTCCTCCTGGATGTCACACTTTACATATGGTAACCATTTGAAATGTCAGGACCCACTAGAGTGAGTCTCAAAAAAATGGAATTACACATATTAAGTCAGAGATGGCCATCCCAGAACATTCCCTTTGCTCTGAGATATAGCAGTCTTAAAGTTGGGCGTGTGTTCTCTGCAAAAACGAAGTTTGAAGAATCATAATGTTTGTGGTTTTCTCTTCTCCTAAATTTGCATACTTTTTTTTTATTTTTATTTTTTTTTTTTTATTTCAGTCTGTTAGTACTTAGCTTTATGAGTACCATCCTTTCATTATGGAGCTGTTACAGATTCTGCTTTTCCAAGGCATAAAGGAACACAGATCTGAATCACTGCAATACAAGTATGCCAAACTTGACTGATATTCGAACCAGACTGCAGGTGAAGAAAACCATCTGATAACATTAATATTCATTTTGTTGCCAAAAGGAGGGAGACAGGAAGACTGATAAAATGTCCACATAATTAAGTGACTAATCACATTCCGGTACCTTTGGCACCATTTTATTTATTTATTTATTTATTTTACATTTGTTTGCCAGGTAGTGTCCAACTGTGCCAGCAGCCTATTTTCAGCGGAGACCTGGGGAGAAAAGCTGCAACAAATATAGCTGCAGTACCATGAAATACATGGTTCAAGAATGACAAAAATACCTTAGAGTGCATATACATGGATGACAGTTACATATTTTATAGTACAGTATATATACTTGGTAACAAGTACAACATATTTCAGCAGAGAATACATGGTTAGGAATACATAGATATCAGATAGCTATAGCTTTTTTATTTTAGCATAGCTAATAAGTTAGGAAAAATATATGTTTAACATAGCAAAGTAACATTTGATATATATATATATATATATATATATATATATATATGTATATATATATATATATATATATATATATATGTATATATATATATATATTAGAATGTTGACCTAAGAAGGGTAGGAAAGAGAAAGTTAGGGGTAGCTAGCCAGGTAATGTGCAGGAGCATAGCCAGTGACTGGTAAGGTGTTCTTTTATAAGTATCTTAAATTTGTGACTGTTTGTATTGCTTTGGACATGTCGGGGTAATAAGTTCCAAGTTCTGGATATTTTATTAGAGTATAAGGAGTCTCCATAGTTGTTGTTGGATCTAATTACCATTAGTAATAATTTATCAGATGACCTTAGAGACCTGAGGTTTAAGTTTACTTTGAACTAGGTCCTTGAGAGCTAGTTGAGTGGCACTGCTGAGGTTATTGGTAAAAATTATGGACAGGAGAGGTCCAAGGGTAGAGCCTTGGGGAACTCCAACAGAGATGGGTAGGAGGGGGGAGGGATTGTTTTCCCATTTGATTGCCTGTTGTCTATTAGAAAGACAACTGTGAAACCAGGACAGAGAAGTCTGACTGAGCTTGTATTTCGATAGTATGTTGAGACAGTATTGGTGGGATACAATATCGAAAGCTTTGGACATGTCATGGAAAACAGAAGAGGCGAGTTGGCCCTGGTTTTTGAGGAGGTTTACAGTATTTGTGAAACTTAATAGTGCAGTGTTGGTACTGTGTTTTGGTCGTATACTGTGTTGAGTGATAGATAAGAGGTTATTCTTCAGGAAATTGTCTAGGAATTGTTGATGGATGCATCTTTCTAGAATTTTGGCTAGAGGAGATAGAATAGCAATGGGCCTATAATTTGAAAAGCCTGTGGCGGGTCCACCTTTGTGTAGGGGGATGATGTGAAATATTTTCCAGAGGATAGGTATGTATTGTTCTGAAACAGAGCAGTTGTTTAGTATTGAGATGGGATAAGAGATGGAACTAGCAGCTATTTTCACAAATAAGTTGGGAAGCTGATCAGCTGAAGGAGATGAGTGTTTCATTTTGGCCGGGAGTTTTTTGTGTAGTTAGTTTGTATGGGCTTAACAGAGAATGAGTTAGGGTTAGATTCTGTAGAGTTGGGTACTCTTAGAGGTGAGATAATATTATTTCTTATGAGGGACGTTATAGAGGTTATGAAGTGTGAATTGAATTAGGACGCTATACTATCAGTGGTATTTTGGTGGTAGGTGTTGGAGTAGTGAATTTTCCAGAATTCAGGAGTTGTTTAATACTTTACCAAAATTTGTATGGGTTGTTTTGGTGTTTTTGTTGGGATGACTAGAAGTATGACTTTTTATTGTGGTTTATTTGCTTCTTGGCTTGGTTTCTGAGATGCTGACATGCAATGAGGTTGTCTTTGCTTTTGGAACTTTGGTATATTGACCAGGGTAGTTTGGTGTCTTTAGTTAGCCAAGGTAATTGTTTAGTTCTGGTGCATATTTTCCTTATGGTAGCTAGTTTATTTAATATCTCAAGGAATGTATTGTTGAAATATTGAACTGTGAAGTCCAACTGGAGGCATTTTAAAGGAGACCAATCATATTATTGTAGCAGAGTATTAAATATATTAGAGGAGAAGTTCTTCTTGCTGCAAATGCACTTGAATATTATATTGTTAGGGGTATTTATCCTTTTTCTGAGAAGAAAGGTTGGTAAATGGTCACTTAGGGTGTCTAGAAGGCAGCCAGCTTGGTGACCAAGGTTGGGCTTGTTTGTTAGAATCCAGTCTAGAATTGACTCTTTCCTGGTATACTTGTCTATGTGGGTGGGAGAGTATACAGTTTGAGATAAAATGCAGAGGTTATTAGTGGAGCAGGTAATCCCGTCTACATTGAAGTCACCTAGGGCTATTGTTTCTTGGTTGAAAGTTGCTGATGACCAACAGAAATGGTTTTCAATGTTGGACAGATTGTTCCCAGGAGGGAAGTAGGTGGAAATTATTATTGATTTATGGGAGATCATTTGGAGTTGGGGTATTAATATTTCAGAGTTGGGAAGGTCAGGTGGGGTAGAGTTTAGCTGATCTAGTCTGAGGGAATCTTTAAACATGATAGCAATACCTCTGCCATTCTTGTTTACCCTGTCAAGTCTGAGTATGCTGTAGCCTTTGGTTAAAATTTATTTGTCTTTTATATGGGGTTTGAGCCAGTTCTCACTCAACTCACTTAAGGCAACTATGTCAGGTGAGTGGTGGATGAGAGCAGCATGGAATTCTTTACTTTATAATGCTTCTTAGGTTGAAGTTAATAATTAACAGGTCAGAGTTGATGTTTTAAGCAATTGGGGAGTTGGGTGTTGGGTGAGGGATTGCTGAGGCCCTGATTCTGGGAGTTCTTTGGGGGGGGGGGGTAGATTGTAAGCAACATAGGTATGAGTCTTGGGGAGTAGTGATTTGGGGACCTGGGTTAAGGTGTATACCTCCTTGTAGTTTGATTTGTGTTAGTGAGTTTAGAAAATGGTAAGTGGGTCCTTGAAAAGCAAGTAGTGTGTGTCAACAAGGTAAACAATCTGAATACAGATGAAGAGCCAATGTAGAGTACAGTGGCAGTTTTTTAATGCAACAATGTACACTTTGACAGTTTTTTTAATGCAGCAGTGTATTCATGGTAAGCTTATTGTCTAGAGCATTTAATGAGAGAGCAGAGGTTCACGGAGTGATTGAAATCATGTACATAATTCTTGCTTTGAGGCAAATTAAATTATGAGACTCACTTATTTGAACAACCAGCTTATATCGTATACAGTGATAACAGCAGAATGAATTGCCCAAATGATGGCTGTGTGCTGCAAAAGTCATGAGGTGTGTATCTGCTAAATGCCAGAGAGCCACACTGCCATCAGAGAAAGGATTACAATTGTTCCTGTACTTCCAGGGATACAATGCCATTTTAAGACAGGCTGTTGCCCAGCAAGCTGCTTTATATTCTGATACTGTTTAACTGCAAGATGTCATCCTTCCTAGTGCAATAGCAAGTGGTTTTGTGAAGCCTGTACATTTCAAATTATAAGGATCATTTCTGTAAGTATATCTGATTTAAAGTATTTTAGACCTTGCTATTCATAAATACTGTTGATCACGTTGAACATATTAAAATATGAATAAGAGGCTGCCAAGTTATTAAGATAAGTGTAAATGTCTGCTGCAGAAAGGCATTCTTAGACATGATACTTGGAAGGCTGTGATAAAATGTTGACATCAAACATAAATAAGTACCACTTTGAAAATTGCAATTTAAGAGATTGAGACACTCAAACCTACTTCAATTCCTTCATTATTAAATATACTATAAGATTAATTACCCGCATTTTTCATCTAAATGATATAAATGTTTCCAGAAGTTCTACCAACTGAATGCAACCATTTTTGTTTAAAGGTGTTTGCTCTGATATATTATTTTTACAACATTTACTGCTATTTATCTAATGTAGTTTCTGGTGTTCATTATGGCATAACGTGCTTAGTGACTACATTGCGACTGTATAATACCTGCCAAAGCAATTCCTTGACAAGCCTTTAATATTAAAAAGAAGTGTAATGGAGGGCAGTATTCTTGTAGCTCAAACACTGTTGAAGTAGGAAAATGGCAGCTGATGAAAACACGATGAAAGACGCACACCATTTTCAATGAGATAACTCAAATCTCCTTGCACGAGGTGAAAACCGTAGTAGTAAGTGATAATGTGTAACAGATGAATCACAAAAATCTGGTCTCTGTTATAAAAAGGCTCGGTTATGCATTTTGTTTAAAGAAATGCAATTAGAATGCATTCTCAATGAAATAACACCTAAGGTCAATTCAATTAAAACTTCAGGTTTGCTTTCAATAAATAGTTTGAGTATAAAAATAAATGCACTGCTGAGCAGGTTCTGGTTTATAGTCCTGCCATGCCCTCCTTAGATCCAGCAGATTCTAGGCCAACATCAATAGCTTACTATTGATGTAAAATAAAACTCGTATCAAAGCAGTTAAGATTGTAACACAGCTTAGATCACAACAAATAGAAAGATTCCGAAGTATGTTGCTGTTTCAGTATTTTAAGAACCAGATTATGCATATAGTCGCTTGTGTGATACTTATATTCCCTTGGATGGCCTGTATTAATGTATGACTGTATAATACAAAATTCATTAAGGAAATCAGCTGGCTGGTTTGCAGTTGTTTACCAGTGTTGAAAAGAATTTGCCTCCTCACATGCTCTGCCTCAGGACCAAAAATATAGGAAATCAATGTAGGCAAAGTAGCAAAATGCTAGGAGGCTCATGATATGGAGCAACAGGCATAGGGCAGTTGGTGTTGTACTGAATATCAGATCAGCAGGAGAATGGAGGAATGTAAAGTATGGTAACTGGAGTTAAGAAAGAGCTTGGCTAGTCAGGTAAGAAAGTGCAGAGAGTAGAGGACAAGTGAGGGGGGGGTAACTGACAGGATGGGGAAGTGGTGTGAAGGAGCAAGGCAGTAGAGAATTGATCCTGCATAGAGGTAGCTGCAAGCTAGTGTTAGGAAAAGCTTGGAAGAGGCAACATGGTGTAAAAAATGAAGCCAGTATGAAGAAAACTGGTAAACTGCAGTAAAGAGAGATGAAGTGGTAGAGTTGGTGATGACTGTGTGAAAGACAACAGCAGAGGTGGGGAGGAATGAAATGGACAGGGAAGGGCATTCAGCATGGGGGGGGGGCAGCCAGAGAAAGGATAGGTTCTTAGAAGGAGGAATAAAGCAGGAAGTTTAAGGGTAAGTAGATACAGCAGGGCAATGGAATTGGCAAAAGGTAGATTGGCATAGGCTAGGAAGACCAAACAGATCTTGATGAGTGCTGCAGTCACTTGGGGTATCAGTTACAGTGGCACTGAGATTTTTATTGGTGAGGGTGGAAGATGAAAGGAAAGTGTTGCCTACATTATCACAAGGGAGATGTAATAGGGGAAGAAACTAACAGTGGTAATAAGAGAAATATCAGAGTGGGCAGCTGTAGTTAAGGCTTATATAGAGAGTACAGGATGGACAAGATAACTAGCATGCAAAAGGAGGCAGTCAGCAGAGACATTAAGACTCATAGGGAAGGGTTGGTTTAGGTTATAAAGGATAGTGATGTTACAAAAGGAAACAGAAGATAGAGACCAGTGTGTGGGTAGAGAAGATGTTTTTGGTGATCATGCACTATATTACTAGAGTGAGAGATCAAGATTCCTGTTAATAACATCCCGAAAGGATAAGTTACAGAATAACCAGCTTGAGGTGCACTTACCATGACGTGGAAGTAGGTTACTGATATAGCCACCATGAGGAAGGTGGTCTCTGCAAGCTTTGTTAAATGTATTTATGTAGCAAAGGTGCTCGTCAGGGGACTGACACTGAGATGTGAAGATAAGTGGTTGAGGGTTCTGTTCTTGGAAGTGTCATCAATGGCATCAGTGCTCACACTTGAGTAACAGAGGAACGGAGACTGTAGTGACTGCTGCAGCAGTAAAAAAGGTAAAAGACCTTGGTTTTGAACAGAAGAGTGACAGGAGGTCCACCAAAGAGACCATATGCATTTCAGCTGGAGGCTCCATTCTAGCCCTAGAAAGTTAGTGGTATTAGGGTTTGGTTGGAAAGGTAAATCTCTGTGATAATATATTTAAAGATAGGTAGAAGGGGAGAAGGAATGTAAATAGGTTCATAGGTTCATAGGTAGGTACTGGGCTATCTGCCCAAAGGCATATATAAGCCCAGCCACATTGTGTGGTATTTGCTGCCCCTTTGGTTAGTTCCCTAGGCCCTTGATCTAGCAGCTAGTACCCTTGGCCCCTATCTAGTAGAGCTGTTGGTATGATCCCTGGTGTGAACTTTCTGTTGCCCATCCACTCGTCAAGGTTCCTCTTGAAGAGTGATAGTGAGGGTCTCTGTCTTATGTAGATCGGGACCTTGTTCCATAGCAAGGGAAGTCTTTGTGAAGGGAATCTATCCCTCCAGCATGTTCTATTCATTGTTGTGCTGAGGTTTATATTCCTAGAGCATGTAGCTCGAGTGGATTTGGTTTTGCTAAGATGGAGCATGTTCAACAGTTCTGGGTTGGACATGGCTCTGTATGTTAGGCAGAGATCGCCTCTAAGAAGGCGGTATGCAACAGAGAAAAGCCTTAGTTTTTTCAATTGTGCTGCATAGGGCAACTGTTTGAGGCTGGTAATCCTCTTAGTGAGGTACCTCTGTGGTCTCTCCAGCTGCTGGAGATGCCTAGCCAGGTACATTCCAATTGGTGCATTGTACTCAATAATGGGTCTGATGAGGGAAGAGTAGAGGGGTACCACTACATCCTTAGATTTTGATGCGAACCCTTTCGTGATCAGAGGGGTCACATAGAAGGATTTTCTAACCACCTTGGCAACATGGTTATCAAAGGAAAGCTGACTATCTACTTGGGTCCCTAGATCCCTTATTACTACTTCAGATTTCAGGGGCTTACCTCCTATGTGGTAGTTCACGGGTACTCTGTTTTTTCCAAAGGGGATTACTACGCATTTTTTAGCTTTTAGCTTGAGACCATGGCTTTGACACCATGCATCAGTCTCATTAAGGCCCTTCTGGAGGATATCCATGTCAGCCGGAGACTCTATTATAGCACCCAGTTCGCAATCCTCCGCAAACTTGGTCAGCCACAGCCCTTCAGTGCTTGCCTGCACTTCTGAGAAGTATATGCCAAACAGGAGGGGCCCCAGGACAGAGCCCTGAGGTACACCGTTCATTACAGGTCTGGATTCGGACATAGATCACGCTACTCTTACTTTGTGGGATCTGTCTGAGAATCAGTTTGCGATCCATCTTGTGACGTAATGGTTTATGCCCAGGTTGGTGAGTTTATCAATAATATCTGAATGAGGGATGGTGTCAAATGCTTTAGCAAGGTCAAGGTAAGCCATGTGTACCTCCTTTCCCTTATCCATAGCCTGAGTAACTGTCTCAAAGAAGTCCACCAGGTTCAGGAGGCATGATCTGCCCTTGACGAAGCAGAACTGCATGGGGTCAAGTGTTTGGAGATTCCCAATCTCTCCATTTATGAGTTCCATAATGATTTGCTCCATTGCCTTTCAGATTAGACTGGTCAGGCTTATTGGTCAGTATTTCCCAGGGTCGGTTGTGGGCCCACCCTTGTGCAGCGGAATCACTGTTGCTGTGCACCATTCTATGGGCACATATCTTGTCAAGAGGCTGAGACTGAACAGGGTATTCAGATGCGGGGTTAATTCATTTTGGAGCTCGCGTATGACACAGCCCAGGACACCATCTGGTCCCATGGAGGCAGTGTTTTTAGCTTTAGACAGAGCCTTATTAACCAACGTATCAGTAATACTTGGAGTTACACAATCCCCTGGAATAGTAATGGGCCCTGTAGGTGGTGGTAGGGGGAGAAATTTGCACTGAACCGGTCAGCCAAGATGTTGGCAATGTCAGTGGGGTCAGTGTATTTTGTTCCATTTTGTAATACCTCAGAACAGACCTGAGCATTGCCATTTAGGTTTTTGACATAACCATAGAAGGCCTTATGGTTATCCTTGGCATCCTTGTCAACTTTCTTTTCAAAATTGGCTTTAGTTGACTTGATGAGGGCCCTCAATTTCTTACTAAAGCTGATCAGGGAAGATTTTTCTACTTGAGATTTGGCCTTTTTTTGTACAAGTCTCCTCCGTTTATTGTATAGTTTGCTTATGGCCGGGGTCCACCAGACTGGTTTCTTCTTGCTTGAGGAAGGAGTCTTGGTTTTATTTGGGATAGCATGGTCCATGCAATCCTGAAGATGTATATAAAGTGCCTTGGTGTACGATTCTGCATCCTGGATATCATTATCCTTCTGCAAGGGAGTAGTGAAGCTTTCCACTTCTGACGCAAGTAGTTTGAAGTTTGCTTTGGAAAGGTTTTTTACGATGGTTTCTTTGACTGGAGGAGGTGGAAGGGTGAGGATGCCTAGGGTTATCAGTTTGTGGTCTGATCTGACCAGAGAGGGAGTGATAATGGGTGTGGTACAATGGGCGCCCATATTTGTGATGACTAAATCCAATATGTTGTCCCCTCTAGTGGGAGAACATACCAGTTGTTGAAGGGCATTTGAATTTATAAATTCTATGAACTGCTGGGCATAGGAGTTAGAACTTTGGTAGTTCGCCCAGTCTATACCAGGGTAGTTGAAATCACCCAAAATTATGGTGTTGGGTAGGACCTTTATATTTTCCAATGCCTCAAGGAATGCTGAGTGAGCATCGTGGGACATGGTGGGCGATCTATAACAGGCTACAACTTGAAATGTGGTTTTGCTTGCTGATAGTTGCGCATGGATGATCTCTGGGGCATCATGCTGCACCACTAACCTGCAGATGTTGGTATCCTTGATGAATATGGATACACCACCACCCTTTGTACTGTGATCCGGTAACTGAGGCAGGAAGGTATGATATGAATTGGTGTGATGCTAGTGTGTTTCCCCTCCTCTTGACTGTCTGTTACAGTCATGGGGTGAGAGCACTTAACCTCCAGTCTGGCTGTGTATTTGCATCTCTCACAAGTGTTTGTGTCTAGAGGTAAGAGGAGAGGGTTGTCTGTATACATGAGGCAGTTGTGACATTGCCTCAGGATGCCCAATTCCACCAGATGAGCTGGAGAGTACACCTGAAGCTGACCTTTGGACATGCTTGGAAAAGTAAATTTCACTTGTCTTGCAGACAATCGTGAGTCTTATGCTGTATTATAATAGTGCTGTCTAGGAGATTTGGAAAATAATAGTGTTATCCAGGAGATTTGGACAAGTGCTGATTTGGGTTATGCAAGTGCTGCAATACGAGCAGTTGATCTGAAGCACTTGAGTTGAGGCTTGCCTAGTTCTAAGGAAAAATTTGCAGTGCAGACTTTATGGAGCCAGGTATGGTATACCCCAGCTAACCGGTGCTGCCCGATGCTGCTCTATGAGCAAGACCGCATAAAAAGAGAGTTGCAGGGTTTTAAGAGAGGGAGATCAAGGAGTTTGGAATTGACCCAAAATGGCCAATAAAACTACAGTTTCTAGGCAGTAACCACTCCTACAGGGACAGGCGGGCTGCTCAGTGTTAACCACTGCCACTGGTGAACACAGAGACTTCCCTTTAGCCCAAGTAAGCACTGGCCTCCAAGAAACTTACAAACAGTTCAGAACAGCAACTCTGTAACTGAACTTTTTTAAAATTATAGAAAGTGGGAAAATAGCAAGATTTTTTGTTGTTGTTTTTGTTTAAGGATAGCAGAGACACACAAGTAGCAAACTAGTCAGAACAGTGCAATAAATGACCCCAACACGTGTGTGCTAGGTCAGAGGCAGGTAAAATGCAATTTTAAGAAAAAAAAAACGATTTTAAATTAAGTGCAACACAAAAAATGCAGTAAACAGGTTTTAGGTATGTTCTAAATACTGTTTCTAACACAGATATCAACTTTTGCAAGCAAGAAAATGCCAAAAAGTAGGCGGCAATGCAGTTTTTCTAAGAAATAAATCAGAAGAAAATACTTAAAATGTCAAAAGTGGCTCCTTTCTTCTCTTAGCGTTTTCTCCCCTTGGTAGGTGCTTCAGCAGCAACTATCAAGCCTGGAAAGATGCCAAAACCACGCGGCTGCAGGGTTTTATGAGAGAGATCAAGAAGTTTGGAAATGACCCAAAATGGCCAATAAAACTACAGTTTCTAGGCAGTAACCACTCCTACAGGGACAGGCAGGCTGTCCAGTGTTAACCACTGCCACTGGTGAACACAGAGACTTCCCTTTAGCCCAAGTAATCACTGGCCTCCAAGAAACTTACTTACAGTTCAGAAAAGCAACTCTGTAAATGAACTTTTTTTAAATTATAGAAATTGGGAAAATAGCAAGATTTTTTTGTTTTTTTGTTTTTGTTTAAGGATAGCAGAGACACACAAGTAGCAAACTAGTCAGAACAGTGCAATAAATGACCCCAACACGTGTGTGCTAGGTCAGAGGCAGGTAAAATGCAATTTTAAGAAAAAATGATTTTAAATTAAGTGCAACACAAAAAATGCAATAAACAGGCTCTTGGTATGTTCTAAATACTGTTTCTAACACAGATATCAACTTTTGCAAGCAAGAAAATGCCAAAAAGTAGGCGGCAATGCAGTTTTTCTAAGAAATAAATCAGAAGAAAATACTTAAAATGTCAAAAGTGGCTCCTTTCTTCTCTCAGCGTTTTCTCCCCTTGGTAGGTGCTTTAGCAACAACTATCAAGCCTGGAAATACGCCAAAACCGTGCGGCTGCAGGATTTTAAGAGAGAGATCAAGGAATTTGGAAATGACCCAAAATGGCCAATAAAACTACAGTTTCTAGGCAGTAACCACTCCTACAGGGACAGGCAGGCTGTTCAGCATTAACCACTGCCACTGGTGAACACAGAAACTTCCCTTTAGCCCAAGTAAGCACTGGCCTCCAAGAAACTTACAAACAGTTCAGAACAGCAACTCTGTAACTGAACTTTTTTTAAAATTATAGAAAGTGGGAAAATAGCAAGATTTTTTTGTTTTTTTGTTTTTGTTTAAGGATAGCAGAGACACACAAGTAGCAAACTAGTCAGAACAGTGCAATAAATGACCCCAACATGTGTGTGCTAGGTCAGAGGCAGGTAAAATGCAATTTTAAGAAAAAACATTTTAAATTAAGTGCAACACAAAAAATGCAATAAACAGGCTCTAGGTATGTTCTAAATACTGTTTCTAACACAGATATCAACTTATGCAAGCAAGAGAACTTCAAAAAGTAGGCGGCAATGCAGTTTTTCTAAGAATGACAAAGTTTGCAGACGACTGCAAACTGGGCGCCATAGTGGAAAGTGCATCGGACACGGATATCCTTCAGAAGGGACTCATGGAAACAGATAGCTGGTGCCAGAGCCATGGCCTGAAGTTAAACGCCAAAAAATGTATATTGGAATAAAATCCCGGTCCATGTGAGGCAGAGCACCTCGCTGACTCTGTTCAAGAGAAATCTAGACCTGTGGATGGGAGATCGTAGGTTTACCCTAGGAATCAACTCTGTGTCACTGCTGGACAGAGGCACAACAAACTAATGGGCACAGTATTTTTTCATATAAGGGGTGGCGTAAGCCACAATAATTTGGGCTAGGCTTATAAATGCCTTAGGGCAGATAGCCTAGTATAAACCTATGAACCTATGAACCTATAAATAAATCAGAAGAAAATACATAAAATCTCAAAAGTGGCTCCTTTCTTCTCTCAGCGTTTTCTCCCCTTGGTAGGTGCTTCAGCAACAACTATCAAGTCTGAAAAGATGCCAAAACCACGCGGCTGCATGGGTTTTAAGAGAGAGAGATCAAGGAGTTTGGAATTGACCCAAAATGGCCAATAAAACTACAGTTTCAAGGCAGTAACCACTCCTACAGGGACAGGCAGGCTGCTCAGTGTTAACCCCTGCCACTGGTGAACACAGAGACTTCCCTTTAGCCCAAGTAAGCACTGGCCTCCAAGAAACTTACTAACAGTTCAGAACAGCAACTCTGTAACTGAACTTTTTTTAAATTATAGAAAGTGGGAAAATAGCAAGATTTTTTTTGTTTTTTTGTTTTTGTTTAGTGATAGCAGAGACACACAAGTAGCAAACTAGTCAGAACAGTGCAATAAATGACCCCAACACGTGTGTGCTAAGTCAGAGGCAGGTAAAATGCAATTTTAAGAAAAAAAACGATTTTAAGTTAAGTGCAACACAAAAAATGCAATAAGCAGGCTCTAGGTATGTTCTAAATACTGTTTCTAACACAGATATTAATGTTTGCAAGCAAGAAAATGCCGAAAAGTAGGTGGCAATGCATTTTTTTCTAAGAAATAAATCAGAAGAAAATACTTAAAATCTTAAAAGTGGCTCCTTTCTAATCTCAGCATTTTCTCCCCTTGGTAGGTGCTTCAGCAACAACTATCAAGCCTGGAAATATGCCAAAACCACGCGGCTGCACGGTTTTAAAAGAGAGAGATCAAGGAGTTTGGAATTGACCCAAAATGGCCAATACAACTACAGTTTCTAGGCAGTAACCACTCCTACAGGGACAGAACAGGATAGGTAATTGGATGCTATACAAAGAGAGAGAGAGAGAACAAATCAAACATCACAAATAAACAATGTTGACTTGTAAAGTGCACTATTTCTTTGCAGTGCAAGGAGTATTTCTAAGAATGTGGAGTAGCTGTAGGTAGTAAAGCAGGAAGGAAGGGTAGATAATACTGGTGTCGCAGAAACAAGGGACATGGGACAGTAACAGTAGGGTGTGGAATATGTTGCATTAGCACAGACTGTTTAGGAATGTCAGGCATGGGAGGAATGGGAAATGAGATATTATGTCTGTTGAAGTATACTCTGTTGAATGCATGTTTAGCTTACAGAATTTACTGCAGATTGTTTTGATTGAAATCTCTGCTTCTGGATTTCAGGGGAATTTGAAAATATGAGCCTTAATTGTTCCTTTAGCATGTGTGATGTGCGTGGTGGCAACGTGAGTCAGTTTTCTAATGCCAAAACATTTGGATATGCTGAAAAATTTGACATTAGAGGTGGGACTGTGTTTGTGAACCACTGTGGGTTATAGGTAAAGAAAGGGCTATATAAGGTGATAGTCTTAAGGGTTTGTGAGTGTGTGTGTGATTGTGCATATGAACTGTGTATCTTAATGTGTTGTCCAGTGGTACTGGTTAGGGAAGTTTTTATTGAAAGATAATGAGTAGGGTGTGGCTTAGGGGCAGTAGCAGAGTTAATGTAAGAACACATGAGTAAGGTGATGGGGTAGGGGTGAAGCCCTAACACCAGTCTTATGACATGAATTGCATTCAGAAAAGATCTGTAAATAACAGTAGTACACTTTGTGATTCATTCCCACAAACAACAGAGGAAGAGAAAGGTTCCTAATGACCAGGACACTGCAAGATTTGGATGATCACAAAGCTGTTGCAGGTCTGTGGTGGCTAGAATAGCATGAATGCCATATAAGCACATTGCTTTTCCTGAAACAGCAGTCATCCTTCTTTATTATGCAACCTACATGAAGAAGTCTGGGAGAGCCCAGTTTTACATATCCTCCTTGTTGACACACAGGTGGAGGAGATCAGAATCATCCAAGTGAAGGCACATGTATTATAATCCTATCACTGTGTGTTTAGTCTGGGTGAAGGGTAAGAAATGAGACAGAGACAGATTAATATTTTGGGGAGTGCCCTAGAGTAAGCTGAAGATTTTTTTTTAGCCGATCTCGGCTGTTTAAGCTTAGGGCTGTGGCCCGCAAACGGGATCAGGGGGAAATAACAAAATAAACCTAAGTAAAAATTCTAACTAAAATCACTATTCTGCCATGCAAGTCAATGGCAGGCATAAGACAACATGGGCAGTGAATAGTGGTTGCTAAGGGGGGAGGCTCAGTGTGAGACATGTAACTATGCATTAGCAGGCAATCCGATGCAAATGAGGGGAATAATAGTGAATCCCAGTTTTCCCCAGCATGCTAGTCAAGTCCCAACAGTGTAAGAGTAGGAATAGCTTGGTGCAAGCCTAGGAGTTAGCTGACATCATGGGGGTGTGTATCAGGCATACTGTAAGTGGATTGGAGCCCTCTGGCTCGGGTTTGCTCCTAGCTTAGCACAGCTAAGCAAGGGTGTGTGTCTTAATCTGCCTAGCACTCTTTACATTGCCTAAGCGGGTGTGCCCACCGCCCACCGGGTTTTAAAGGAATAAAAAGAAAGTTAAACCAGGAAATAGCAGCACTGTGCACATTTGAGCACTGTGATTGTGCGATGCACCCCCGGGCTTAAACAGGAAGGCAATGGGAAGGGAAAATAGCAGTAGAAAGGTAATCAAGGAGAACTAGCATAGCTGGCAGGTGAAATGTATCAGAATCAGCCAATTACACAGGCAGCAGACCAGACCAGCCCAGAACACTACTATAAACTATGCAAACACCTTCTCCTCTTAATTTTCCCACACCCTACACCACCAGTGTATACAAGTGGGGAACTTTTAGGGTGGCCTAATGGTTAAGGTGTTTGCCTTACAAACACAAGGTACAGGGTTTGAATCTCACAGGGGATAACTGGCTAGGCTTAAAATGGCTCACAGGGGCAGTTAGCCTAGTATTAACCTATGAACCTATGAACAAAACTACAAAATGATAAGGACTGCAGCAGGCAACATAGAACAACATGTGCAAGAGGCTGAGGGTGGTGAGGATGTGAATGCTGCTGATCAACCCACAGTGAGGAGACAGAGAAGAGTGTACAGACCCAGGGTAACCTACCAGGGCCTACATGAGCTGGAGATAGTGGAGCACTATAGGGTGGACAGGTATCTCCTAAAGCAAATTGTTGAGCTGTGCCGGTCACGCCTGACACACCAAACTGACTGAGGGGAACCCATACCTGTGGATACCAAGGTATGTGTAGGCCTAGGAATACTAGCCACAGGTATTTCCAAAAGCTCAACTGTGGGTATCATGGGGATCTCACAGGCATCAGCATCAGAGTATTCCACCAGTTCCTGGATCCCATATCAGCACATGCCAGAGAGCACGTATATTTCCTCAACACCTGTGAGGTGTTGGCCAGCAATATGCGTCTCTTCCACCAAATAGTAGAATACCCTGAGGTAGTGGGTGCTATAGACTGCACGCACATACCCATCAACGCACCACCCAGTGATCAGGGTAGGGCCTACATCAACAGCAGGGGCATCCCCTCCATCAACTGCCAGGTTGTCTGGGATGCCCAGGGCATTATAATGAATGTGTGTGCTGGCTGTCCTGGAAGCTATCACGATTCCCACATTTGGCATCTGACGCAGCTGTACCAGAGATTTGCCATTGGGGATATCCCCTATGGTCACCTAGTGGGGGATGCTGGTTACAGACTGGAGCAGTGGCTGATGACACCCATCAGAAATGCACACACAGCTGAACAAGAATGCCATAATGAGGCAAACGTGCAAAACAGACTTATAATAGAGCATGCGTTTGGGATGCTCAGGTCATGGTTCCCATGTCTGGACACATCCGGTGGAGTGTTGCAGTACTCACCAGCTACATGTACCCAAATTGTTATGGTGTGTGCCATGCTACACAATATGATCCTGTGGAAATAGCTGCAGCAGGAACAGCACGGGGAAGGGCTACACAGCCCCCCAACAATGCCAAGGCCTGCTAAGGCAAAGAGTGAGTTGGAGGAGGAACAACCTGAGCCTGCCCCATTAGGCAGATGGAGGTATGTCCAGAATACCAAGGCCGTGGCAAAGAGACAACACATAGCATATACACTGACACAGGTGGGACCCAGGGAATGACACCTCTCTCTGACTCGCACATACAGTAAAAGGGATGCCAAACATGACACTACCTGTGCTCAACCATGTATAGGTAGTGTACTATGTGCATCCAGCATAGGCAGCCCCCAGCATCATCCGCAATCCCTGCATACCCACAAGGTAAGTCAATCAACCTACCAATTGCCATATGGAGTAGAATGTGTTGTTACCTGA
The DNA here is from genome assembly GCF_019279795.1 of Protopterus annectens. Lineage (NCBI taxonomy): Eukaryota > Metazoa > Chordata > Ceratodontiformes > Protopteridae > Protopterus > Protopterus annectens. The sequence continues at coordinate 1,011,206,693 of NC_056739.1, read as the reverse complement.
ATCTATGGTATGGATGTGAGCATGCAAGGGAATTGGGTCGCTGAATGTTATGGCAGCAGAAAGTAGACACCCATAGTGGCACCATACTGAAGTCATCACAGTAGCCAGTACTACACAGGGTGACAAACCCCACTGCAGGAAATGTGCTGGGTGACATGTGTGTCCATATGACTCACACACGCCAGTCAGGGAGGTTCACATACCCAACAACAGCCTCAGCCAGCAGGACAGGTACAGACAAACCGAAACAGTGCCTGTACTATGGCCTCTGAATGATGGCTATGGGTAGCCTCCCCCCCAGGCCTACACAGACAGACTACAGCAGGTCAGGCAGTGGGATGTTAGTTCTGAAGGGCATAAAGTCAGACACTAATATGTAGGACAACCAAAGCTAAGATCTGTAGTACACTGGTATGCCTCTAGTCAGCATGATAAGTAATAATACAGAATTAAATGGAGTACCTGACATACCAGTACAGTCATAGCAAATGTGTACAAGTGTCAAGTGCGCCCTCCACATCCTACGTAGTAATGTAATAACAGTCAGGTGTGCCCCCCCCCCAATCCTGTGTAGAAATGTAAAAATAGTCAGGTGTGCCCCCCATCCTACGTAGTAATGTAATAACAGACAGGTGTGCCCCCCCAATCCTGTGTAGAAATGTAGCAATAGTCAGGTGTGCCCCCCCATCCTATGCAGAAATGTAGTAACAGTCAATGCCAAATGATCGACAGATACCCAGCAGAAACAGCATGCTACCTGTAGATGTTCAACACAAAGGTCAGCACTGCAGTACAAATTACCTGGACTCGATTCACACATTCAATACAGATGGGTATACTGGGCATGCTCACACACTTAAAGAAATGAAGGCAATGTCAGTCAACAACATACTGAAAGGTCATACTGGGCATGCTCACACATTTAAACACATGAAGGCCATGTCTGCAAACACCAGTGGACCAGACATATGTGGCAGTCGCAGATGTTAGTGCAGACACTCCTCAGTATGCACCACTCATGCTTTGCACACACAGTGGATAGGAATACAGATATATATGTAAGGACAACACACTATAATAAGCCAAAGGTAGACGTACATAAATGTGTGGAAGAGGGTGACTGTGACAAGGAGCCATCCAGGCCTGTCCTGCCCGCACACAGCCAAAGGGCCACAACCACATGAGGTTCAGATGCCACTCACTGCAGATACTAGCCACCAGTATCTGTCAGCATTACAGACTATGTGGTGTACGTGCTAGCTGTGCAACATGACTGTACAAGGAAGTAGTCATCTAGCAGCTGCATACTCGTACCTGTGAAATATGACCCTGTGTGTGTCCGCATGTGGTGTGTCAACCTCTAGATGAATGGATTATGGCCTATGCACACACACTGCCCCCCCCATAGCCCTGCTATGACAAGCCTGCTTAGGTCATCCACTGTGAAATACACCTCTGGGAAGGTTGTAACCCAGTAATCTCTGTAGCGCATCCCATAACTCCGTACTGCTGTAGTGTGATAAACTAGTTAAGTAGGAGTTCCAATCCCAGACATGGCAATTGTGTTTATGTGTTTGTTTGTCTCTGTCTGTGGAGAGAGCAATGCTTTTTAGGGTAGTCACACTCCCTACAATTGAAATGCTCTACTTTGGTAAGCCTGCTGATGTCATCCACCTAGAAATACATCTCTGGGAAGGTTGCAGCCCAGTAATCTCTGTAGTGTGTGCCATAACTGTGTACTGCTGTAGTGTGATAAAATAGGTAGGAGTACTAATCCCAGACTTGGCTAGTGTTTGTGTGTGTGTGTGTGTGTGTGTGTGTGTGTGTGTGTGTGTGTGTGCACGTGTGTGCATGCGTGTGTGTGTGTGTGTGTGTGTGTGTGTGTGTGTGTGTGTGTGTGTGTGTGTGTGTGTGTGTGTGTGTGTGTGTGTGTGTGTGTGTGTGTGTGTGTGTGCGTGCATAGAGAGCAATGCTTTTTAGGATAGTCACACTTCCTACAATTCAAATAGTCTACTTTGGCAAGGTTGCTGATGTCATCTACCTAGAAATACATCTCTGGGAAGGCTGTTGCCCAATAATCTCCATAGTGCATTCTATAACTGCGTACTGCTGTAGTGTGATAAATTACTTAGGTTGGAGTTCTAATCCCAGACTTGGCAAGTGTGTGTGTGTTTGTGTGTGTGTGTGTGTGTGTGTGTGTGTGTGTGTGTGTGTGTGTGTGTGTGTGTGTGTGTGTGTGTCTGTGTAGAGAGCAATGCTTTTTAGGGTAGTCACACTCCCTACAATTCAAATGCTCTACTTTGGCAAGGCTGCTGATGTCATCCACCTAGAACTATACCTCTGGGAAGAATGTAGCCCAGTAATCTCCATAGCATGTCATATAACTGTGTACTGCTGTAGTATGATAAATTAGGTAGGAGTGCTAATTGCAGACTTGCAAGTGTGTGTTTGTTTGTGTGTCTGTCTGTCTGGCTCTGTCTATGTAGAGATCAATGCTTTTTAGGGTAGTCACACTCCATACAATTCAAATGCTCTACTTTGGTAAGGCTGCTGATGTCATCCACCTAGAAATTCACCTCTGGGAAGAATGCAGTCCAGTAATCTCTGCAGCTCATGCCATAACTGCATACTGCTATAGTGTGATATAGAACTCTGGTAGGGTTTTATTCCCACCCATTACATTTCTGGATTTTTTGTGTGTGTTTCAATGTCTGTGTAGGGAGCAATGCATTTTAGGCTAGTCACACTCAATACATTTCAAATGCCCTACTTTGGCAATCCTGCTGATGTCATTTACTGTGAAATACACCTTTGAGGAAGAAGCTCTCCAGAAATCCCTGTGGTGCATCCTATAGCAGCTTCATGCTGTAGTGTGATATAGACCTCTGTTAGAGGTTCAATACCCACACATGTTGGATGTGGATATATATTTTGTGTGTGTTTCAATGTCTGTGTAGGGAGCAATGCATTTTAGCCTAGCCGCACTCACTACAATTCGAATGTCCTACTTTAGCAATCCTGCTGATTTCACCCAATGTGGTATACACCTTTGAGGAAGGAGTACTCCAGTAATCCCTCTTGTGCATCCTATAACAGCTTCATGCTGTAGTGTGATACACCTACAGATGTCGGTTGTGGATGTTTTGTGTGTGTTTCAATGGGGAAGGAATTTTCAAGTAATCCCCATAGTGCATTTTATAACAGCTTCATGCTGTAGTGTGATATAGACCTCTGTTAGGGGTTCTATACCCACACATGTCGGTTGTGGATGCTTTGTGTGTGTCATTGTCTGTGTTGGGAGCAATGCATTTTAGCCTAACCACCATCACTACAATTCAAATGCCCTACTTTGGCAATCCTGCTGATGTTATCCGATGTGAAATACACCATTGCGGAAGGAGTACTCCTGTAATCTCTCTGGTGTGTGCTATAACTGCGTAGTGCTGTAGTGTAATAAACTAGTTAAGTAGGAGTTCTAATTCCAGACATGACGTGTGTGTGTGTGTGTGTGTGTGTGTGTGTGTGCGTGTGTGCGTGTGCGTGTGTGCGTGTGTGCGTGTGTGCGTGTGTGTGTGTGTGTGTGTGTCTGTAACTAGTATCCTGTGTGGAGTTGGGTGTGAGTGTGTAACAACTGGGCTCAATGTGGAGCGGGTTTTGCAAACTTTTTATATGGTGGCCCTAGTATAGATCACAATGTCCACCATACAGGGATAACAGGCCCAATGTGGAGTGGGTTTTGCAAATTTCTTATATGGTGGCCCTAGTATATATCACGATGTCCACCATACAGGGATAACAGATAGGAAATAGCTGAGAGGTTAGGGTGCAAATCCATACCCATACATGTGACATCACGGCCAGGCAAGCAAAGTTAGGATGCCCTAGTATTACCCAGAGAACTGTCTCAACCCATGTCTCATATACACACACACACACTTGCCTAGGCAACAGCCACTATGTTGGTAGTGCACTGCATATTGCCCACTGATAGTAACTATGGAGTGATTGCAGTGCCCTACAGAGGGCACGGCACCCTGCCCATCTGTCCAATAGGCATGTACATGCAGACAGTGCACCTTCCCCATGTTCCCCACTGGACACCTGCAACACCTGTGGTGCCATCAAATGTGAACCACAAAGGACATACCATTCCTGAAAACATGTCCTATATGGACAGATGCCACTGACACCAGGGAATGCTGATAGCATGCTATCAATGTAGGTGCAGGGTAAACCTGCTGTCCATTACCAGTTCCCGCCACATGAGGCCAGGACTGGCCCATCTGATGATATTCTGTGTACACAACATGGGCCAGACACCCCAGGTACAGTTCCACATGTCACTATGCATGTGTGTGGGAGGTGTGTACATCACAGACACTGTCCATGCCATGGACTAAGGCACACATACATGGCAAGCATGCAATAGTCACCCAGGTGACTGGATAGTGAATACAATACCCACCTGTGTGGGCAAACACAGAAACTACACCCCTGAGCCACAATGCAGACCATTGTCATGTGGCCTGATTGCAAGGTATACCCATCAACTAGCCTTGTACAGCCATCTGGCAAAGTTGACCACTACAGACCCATGAATCAATACACCCATGCATGTCAGTACTGGCACCATGTGTGTGTGTGTGTGTGTGTGTGTGTGTGTGTGTGTGTGTGTGTGTGTGTGTGTGTGTGTGTGTGTGTGTGTGTGTGTGTGTGTGTGTGTGTGTGTGTGTGTGTGTGTGTTGTATGATGTGTATGTTCACATTCACACTCACTACAACCCACATTGGCATACTGAAGCATGTTGTCTGATGTCAGACACCTCCCCATACCCTTTGCCCATATAACCTCCGTATGACCCCTATGGTGCATGTGATACCTGTACAGTAATGTGTTGTGGCAATATCACTAGTGATGAGTTGTGTTCCTGGCCCTGCCAAGTGTGTCAATGTGTGTGCATCCCTGTGAGAATGTGACTGTGCTGATGCTGGCACCAGTTCATGTGGACACGCACATATACTACACCTACTGTATACCTACCATATCCCTGTTGCAGATGTCACTCACAATCACATATATGTTCTGAGGGCTTCACCACATGTAACTCATGTGGCGCATCTAATAACTGCATAGAAATGTGATAGCACTACATAGTCATCAGGGGTTTGATACCCTGTACTGGTAGCTGTATGACGCAAACATGCTTAAGTTTTACTCTCCCACAACTCAATGACTTGTCTTTGCCTCTGTCTGCCTCTCTCACTCCCTCTCTGGTGGATGTGGAGACCCACACCTGCTTTGCTTTAGCAGCAGCATGTGTATTTTAAGTGCTCATGATCAGCTGATGGCCTCTGCATGAATTGCAGCCCTACTCTTGCTGATTGCATGTGGAACAGCTGTGGTAACAGTCCCATAGCCAATTGCATGGAAGCATACTCCAATATCTAGGAACATCATGTTGGTGTCAGGCCTTTTCATTCACTGTGAGCAGGAACTCAATCTGTTGTTTGGCAAACAGCATCTTAGATGGATTGGGGATTTACTTCTAACAACATACACTGTGGAAACAGGGCAACACACAGGAGGGGGATATGCCTGCTCTGAATACAGACTGTAAGTGCTGCTATACTGCATTTGGAATAATGTTGGTTTAACAGGGTGTGTGTGGATATGGCTGTCCTACATGTTTTAATACCTGCCATGTCAGTACTATGTTTATGAGGAATCCCCATCTGTAGGGTCATCTGCAGACTGGGCAATGTGTGGCACCTTTGGTTTCATGTGTTACCCACAAAGCATATATCTGTGAACTGCAGAAGGTAATCTGAGGATTACAGTCTGTAGATAATGAAAGCCATGATAGTTGCTGACTCCATATCCCTCATAGGCCATATATTGCAACAAACACAGTTACAACAGTAAATGTATGAGGTTATCACAGCAACATGTCAATATTGGCCCTGTGTATGTGCTTCCAGACACAACTCTGTCAACCTTTGTACATATGTCATGCATTAAGAGGTGCATATGTGCAGTACACCGTAATTAGTGCCATCATATCTGATAACAAGCCAGTAATATATCAGACTGCTACACATGTTATGTACAATAGGGGTTATATTTGATGACATAACTTGGACATTCTGTAGTTGCGTGTACAGTACTGAGGTCTGTGTACTTATGGTGAATGTCGACAGTGTGTGTGTTGTTAATATGTACTTTGGCCTGTGCACAGACTGTGGTAGATGCCATTGTTCTTGGTCCCGTCTTATCTGATGTTACATGCTGCTCCACTGTATGTTACCATATTGGCTTACATGTTTGTAGGGCCATACACACACGTCCCATACCACAGACAACCATCAGACCAAACTGTGTAGCAGCCCAGTATATGTAGGGTGTGAGTGGCACATATGAGGATGGTGTTAAATAGATAGTCCATATGCTGTAATATTATGCTAGCTTACCATATGTGGCTGAGTGTGTCAGAATATCCACATATATTGGCCAATATCTCTGCTGTAGTCCACAGGAGTATTATGTGCTTGCAGCGGTACTGTACTATGATGTCCTTAGGATGTCTCCCAGTAGCCAATGGCGCACATGTGAAAAGCAGATGTGACCTCCCACACACACCATGTCTGTGATGATACTCCCTATTACAGTAGCAATAGTCTACTAATAGACCTGCTATATGTACCTGACATCCCCTTGCACTACGAAGTTGGGACTATAGGGGCTGAGGTAGGGCTACATTCCATGTTCAGATCATATGGTGAAAATATATGTACATATGATTATCCAGATATCTATATAGATATATATATATACACATATACATATCGACTATATAGATGGGTATGTATATGTACATAGATATACATATACACACCCAGATATATACATATACAGAGCAATATGTGTCTACACATATACAGATAGTGATACATATGCACATATATGTATGGATATCTACAGATGTATTGACAGTAGTAGGTATATCAGAATAGATATGTATGCACATATAGTTATAGATATCTACATATATACCAACATAACTAGGAATATCTGTACACATAGGATGGGCATACATATATAGCTATATACACATATATCTATATATACATATATGTATATCTATATATACACATATGTATATATATATATATATATATATATATATATATATATATATATATATACATATGAAAAGATGTACACATGGCCATATATATGTAGCCCTATACAGATGTGTGTACAGACATATGTATGATTATACATGTGTATGTACATGTAGACATATATAGACCTATTATATGTATACGACCATATTCCTGTCATGAGTAAACGTCATGGTTGTATATACCCTCCCACATGTATCTCACCGTATGTATCTGCTATGTGCACATTATGATAAAACAACATATATGATGTAACAGTCATATTAATAACAAGGACTACACAATTTAGGAACTACAGGCAAATGTTCAATATTACTCAATATGTGTATTGACAGCTATATTGGTAAAACAACAGCAGTTTTTACAGTGGTCATGGTGTAGTGGTTAAGTGTTGTGACTTCAGTGTAAAGGGTCCTCAGTTCAAGGCCTGCAAGGGCTGTTCATTTTGTTGCTGGGCAGGACAAGGGCTGTCAGATACAGAGTTGTTAATGCAGTTTTGAGCAGCTTTAAGCGGGTTTGCGTGGGTTTGTGCAGAGCTAAGTGGTGCTAAGCTATGGGTAAACGTACAGGCACTTACACAGTGTAGGCAGTGCTTACCAGTGTGCAAATCAGCTTAGCTGTTATATTGCAGCAATGCTGATACTTGCTAAGCATAGCTTAGCCCTAGTAACCAGGACACACAACCCAGTCTGATAACCTGTAATAAGTGTATGTAATGCCATGTATAATGCATGCACCTATGTGCTGTCATTACAGTTGCAAGGGGTGTGAGTGTCATGTGTGGGACACAGATATATATGAGACCTGTACAGCACTTTTATCCATGTGAATGTGTTACATAGCACTTTTATCCATGTGAATATGTTACATACAGGTGTAGTAGCCCAGGGTATGTGCTGTCACACTGGCATGTAGTGCATCATGGCAGTACTAATGTTGACAGTGCTAACCCAGGCAAGAGCTGAGTGGTTAATGTAGTACTAACAACAGGCACACCTGGAAGCAAGGCTGGACACCGAGGCCTCCCTGTTGTATCTCTGGAGTGTGAGCTGTGTCACAGTATATACCCCTTACTGGTCTGTCAATGCAATCATGCTAATGCATAGCTACCTGCCAAGTTGATGACTGTCAGTCCCTGTACAGATGTGCATATGGCAGGTATCCAGCTAGGATATATACAGGCAATCTAAGCTTGATTGACACCCTACTATGCATGTGGCATGTGCATGAGATGCATATCCCTGTAGTACCAATGTTGGGGTATACTATGGGTTGTACCACAGTTATGGCCAATGTGTGATGATGGGTATGGCAAAGTGTTATCATGGGGTTTCAGGGAGTACAATATCCAGTGGGGGATGTGGGTTCTGTGTACACTGTTATTACACCAAGTACACCAGGTATATGTCCCATGTACCACATTATGGTTACCACTGTCACCATCAATCATACAGGTAACTGTTACCACAATCCAAGCCAGTTATGCATGTAATGTGTGCAGTCTACCGGTAACACATTGGAGACACAGTCAAGTTAGTAAACAGCGATAGGCCCTGGTATCTCAGATGTGTGTCTTGCTGTTATGTGTCTGTAAAGGTGTATATGATGGTATGTCACACTACGTATCATTCAAATACACCCATTATATCCTCCATTAGCATACTGTACATGTCGGGGGATGTTCTGCATGTACCATGTAACCTAGGACACACCTCACCCTAAACGCTGTACAGTGTGTTCAATGTAAGCCATGCACATCAGTATCACGCCATCTCTATGTAGGGGTCTAGTCCCACTGTTGCCAAGTAACAGTGTGTGTGTATGTGGATGGGTCTACATCAGGTTGCAGTGTATACATGCCTCAGCGGGCCACCTGTCCATGTGGCACAGGCAATAATCCATTTAGTAATCTGTGAAATGTGTTTGACTGCACCCCAGATATGTCACAGCCATGGTGTCAGCACAGTGACATACCCCGTTGTGGAATATGACTGCACTCCACAGGCCAGTGTATGCAACAGTGATATATGGCCTAGTATTATTGAGTCTGGGAGGAATGCACCATAAATAACCTAGGCTGTTACAAAATGTGGGGGTATCAGGGGTGAGCTGCCTTAAGTTATCTGGATGTACAGTACCATACATTTCACCTATATTTACATTACTTACATAAATTGGGTTAATGCAGGCCTACTGCCTCCTGCCATACAGACTGTTCTGTTTGTCAGTGTGCTTGTGATGGTCTAATTTATGCCTTGGTATGTACCAGTTACATCCCATTTGGTCAACTGAAGTCTTTACCACCTAGTGATTTTGTACAGAGTGTAGATAGAGGCTGATGAGCTATACACCTACATTACTTACTGTTGATTGTTTAGTATCCTGTGGCCCAGTCTGTCTTTACTATTGTACAATTTGAATGGCTTGGCCTGGACAGCAACAGTTGTGAACATTTCCAGACTACTGTATTAGTATAACTGTTTCAAAGTTGCATTACTCTGTTTATATGGATGTGAGTGTCTGAACAGCTATATGACATGGCATATAAGACTGTAATAGTACACAAATAAAGGTTTTCCATTTCTGCAAACATGTGTGTGGTGTTTTATCCTAGTACCTCTCTGTGGATATATGTTACAGACAACATTTGTCATTTGTAAGGGTGGCCCATACAGTGCCCAGTTGTTAAGGTGTTAACTGTAGGCATAGTGGCTGTTTCATATTGTGTGCACCTTCTACATATGTATCTTACTGTACATATCTCTGCATGTGTATGTGTAGTCACATGTATATCTATATATATGTATATATACATGTATATCTCTATCTGCATATATGTGTCTGTGAATATGTATCCTGGGGATGTTGATAGCTTCCACATTTTACATTTCCTATGGGAGCCAGACTGTATTTCATGATATGTTATCAATACCAGCCTAACATCATACAGGTGGGATGTAGTACTGTTAACATTGTGTGCCCATGTCGTAACAGGTCCTGGTTATGGGATCTGCAATACTTGGTAGTGTATTGTAGGGCAGACGTGTTTGGCTATTCTTACAAGAAATATATTGTTTGGGGCCTCTCAATCCCATTAACGGTGCATGTGGATATATATATATATGTTTTAGTTAATCTACAATTGTTATCTACAAATGTATGGCCATATATATATATATATATATATATATATATATATATATATATATATGTATATATATATATATCTGCTTACATATATATAACTATGTCCGTATAAACCTACATAGATATATATCTGCTTACATATATGCAACTTGCTGTGTATATGTAGACATATAGGTGTAGACATATATATGTGTCGATATAGACATTTGCATGTATATATGTTCATACATATTTCTATATATGTATATATGTATATATATATATATATATATATATATATATATATATATATATGTTGTATCTGTTTAGATATTAATATATTTACACACACACATACATCTAAATGTTGGAATACATTCTCTGTACTGTTGCATGACTGAGCTGGATGATATGTTTTTGAAAACATCAGAGTTATGTATATCTGGCATGGCTTAGTGGTAAATCACTTTGTCTATGGTGTGTGGAGTTCGAGCCTTGCAGAGGCTGTTTATTTTGTTGCTGGGCAGAACACAGGCCATTGGATACAGAGTGATTAAGGCACTTTAAAGCAGTTGTAAATGAGTTTGCACAGGTTTGCCTGGAGGTAAGCACTGCTAACTTCCGGTTACAGTTTCTTATACTCTGTTAGCTTCTGAATTGCTTAACCTGTGTAGGTATTGCTTACCCATGCACAAACAGGCTTAAACCCACTTACTGCTGCTTAAAAGTGCTTACTCCTGCTTACCCCTGTGCTAATTTCTTTAAAAGAAAAGAAAAAGGGGTTGATAGGAAAGTGGTGAAAAAAGGGGCACAAAGAGTGAAAGACAGTAGGGAAAATAGCCAGGGATGTGCAGGAAGGGTGTAGGGAAGATCCATAGCTGCCCATTTCTTCTACAGCAACAGCTGTGCATATACACTGAATTTGGGGGTAGATGTGGACACTCAAACCCGTGAGAGAGGGGTGAGGACACAATAATAGGTTGTTATTAATAATAATGTGTTAGACCGGATTACATGTGTCCAGTGGACACATGTGCGAAATAGACAGCTATGTATGGGGTGAGATTTTTTTGTGGGAATAGATTGCCCTTTTTTTTTTTCAGGTAAAAGTGGAATGTTGGGGAGGGGTAGTAGGTATATTTGGAGAGGTAGGTTGGGTAGGTTAACAGACAAGACTAACAAGACACATACAGGGGTGGTATATGACACATGTGGGGGGTAAACACCTTGATGGGGAGGGGTGTTGGGATATCGGAAGCCCACAAGCCCCCTAGTGATAACAGTGGGACTGAGGTCCCCACCCATGGGCAGTCACCACTGCACCTTCACAGCCCCGAAGGTGACTGTGCTGGGGGCTGAGTCACAGAGCCATGCTGACTCTCTAATCATGACACACAGCCCTTGAGCTAGTGTAGAAGATCACCAAACTGCTGGTCAATCTCTCTACTCACCACAACCCCAACAAGGTGATGGGTGACAGGTGCCTGTCCGCACCCACTCCCAGGGAGAGCGAGTCACATCTCCTGAGGCAGTTCCACCCGAAGGTGCTGCAGGACCAACAGACTTGGAGGTCCAGGGTTGGGCCCCAGACATGATGGTGCCCGGTGCCACGGCCGGCTGAGGTGGGACAAGTGGGACCGCTGGGACCGGCCTTCCCAAGTGTGCTATAGTGTTTAGATTTCATCATCATATGTGGGTTAGTAATAGTCAACACATTCCAGGGTTAGGTATACCAGCATGCATAGATATTCCCATTAACCCAGACGCCAGATACAGAACAGTTGCATAGCAAACAGAACACATGCATATATGGGACCACAGTGGTAATAAGTACAGTATGCAGGTACATTGATGACACCCTGCCACCATTGTTGGAATAATTCAATATAGCACATGCATGGGAACCATGAAAATATTCATCAAACAATTGGACATTATCAGAGTCATTATATACCAGTTGGGGTGGGTATGTTGATTATTGTTGGAGATATGGTGGGGGGGGGGGAGAAAGATGTCAATTAACAACTAATATATTCCTGTAGTCCACATGGCTTTCCTAGTGAGTGCTGTTATCTGTACCTTACAAGTCTTACTACACTACCCTATAGCCTTAGTTTGGGCAGTGATATGGCTGTTGTCATCATTACACAAGAACCTGTTTTACCTGCAGTATACACCTCTTACCTGGTATACCCATGGAGGGAATGTTTGTTAACACTAACTACCTGTTTCTACACATATTCCAGGATTTTGGGTTGATGTTTTGCAAATAGCTATCCAACTCTTTCTGCACAGACTCTGGCCATGTGTTGACCATATGCTGGTGTGCCAGGACATATCTAGAATATTTCCCTCTTCCACCTTTAGTGACCTGACACACACATATACATGCTTTCCTACACAGTTATATTATGTAGCACAGTGTGAATGACAGTGACCAGTGATACTTTATTATTCAGAGAAATTGCAACACTCACAGTTCCCTACAGTACTAGAGTGAACAGTATCAGTACAGGTTATAATGGTCTGTATTTCTCAGCACAGTGTTCGTATCCAACATACCTGTGGGAGCAATGTTTGTTAGCACTACCTGACTGTTGCCACACAAATTACCAGATTACACATTAGTATTATGCAAATAAATCTCACTCTGTTACTGTGCACACTCTGGTCACAGCTTGACAACATGGGAGTGTAGATAGGACATACTTGAAATATTACTCTCCTAACAGTTTCAGGGGTTGCTACAGCGACAGGTATGTTCTCATGATGTTTGACAATCACTTGTATTCCCTGTTTGCTGGCTAAACATCTGGGATCATCCCACAGATTTACCAGGGGGACAGGCAGCAGATATGGGCACATACACTGGACATTCTGGCCTCATCTGAACAGTTGTGGGGTGAGAATCTGTATGCAGCCTAATTCCACTCCCAGGATTCAGACCATGGCTGTGTCTGCTACAATTTAAACACTGTCCATCACAGTTGTGTCTGCTTTATAGATATTGCTGTATATCTCCAATCTGCTTTCTGTCTTATTAATCCCCTGTGCTTTTGCATTCTGACCTTGTATTACAACACTCATATACAGATTTACTAGACAGTTATATGTTGTAGGACAGTGTGGGCAGCAGTGATGTGTAATACCTCATTATTCAGAGCAACTGCATATCATTCTTGTATTTCTGGGCACAGTGTTGGTATCTGACAGACCTGTGGGAGGAATGTTTATTAGCACTACCTGAATGTTCCCACATGCAGTATCAGATTCCACATTACTATTATGCACATACATCTCACTCTGTTACTGTACATGCTTTGACCACAGCTTGACAAGATGGGGTGTAAATGGGACATACGTGGCATCTTAGTCACATTAGGTATTGGGAAGTTGCTAGTGTGCCAGCTTTATTCTCATAGCTGTATGTCAATCAGTTGTATTTCCTGTTTGCTGCCTATACGTCTGGGATCATCCCTCTGATTTCCCAGGGGGACAGGTTAATAGACAACAGATACGGGCCACTTTAATAGACATTCTGGACATATGTGTACAGTTGTGGGGTATGATTATGTATGCAGACTACTACCACTGACAGGATTTGAACCGTGGCTGTGTGTGCTAAAAAACAACAGTTCACATCTAAGTTGCATGCGCTATTCAGTTTTTGTTGTCTGCATTTTCCCTGTTTACTGTTTATGTGTCTCTCAGTTGTACTAAATGGCCTCTGAGGATTACACCTGTCATATATAGGCAGTCCTATACATTCAATTTATGGTGCACAGTGTGAGTAACAATGCTTAATGCTATTGTACTATTATATGATTGCATATCTATATTACCGTATGATATCAGGATATACACACATGCAGTCCAGCAGTTAGACCTGTTTTGTCAGGCTATTATACTTTTATTGACTTACAAACAATATGAGACTCTTTCTGACATATTCTCTAGTGTATGCTGTACTTGCCTTGAACAATACTGGTTTTATACAAGCAATTAATTTACTACTACTTTTATTTTGTTTTCCTATGACAGTAAATGCATGAGTATTACTGACTTGCCTCGCATCACAACATTGCCAGGTGACTGATGTGGGCCTCATGGATAACGGCCCACTCCATTGCAGCTGTGGGGGACATAAGAGGAATGTTTAGCCATACCTATCTTTGATATACCTGAGCTGGCAATTATTACACACATACTGGGGTGATACTTACACATGGCTGGAGCATCCCCTGATGCTCTATCCTATTGGAGCCACTCCTCCAGGAGGTCCGCCTTATGCTGCTTCAGGTCAGCATTGTGGTGCCAGACCTGCTCACCAGCTCGAGGTATGCCAGTGGCACTGTTGAGGTCATGGGCGAGAAGGTCACAGGCCTCTGCCTTATATTGGGAGCCCTGGTACTAGCCCTGCAGCAGTCTCTGATCATGGTCTTTGACAAGGAGTCCTGCCATGACCTTGGACTCCTGGATGCACCAGCACTGCACCCATAAGCTCACACTTTCACCCCTTACTGCCATAGTGCCTGCATGGAGAAGCTACAACCAGTTATGAGATGTATTTCCGCCTCTTGGGGTTAAGTAGGGCCAATTTCCCACACTTTGCCATGATTGGCCGGTTTTGAAAAGGCTAAGCTATGGGCAAATCTGCTTAACTAAGGTTGGCATTGTTTAAAGGGGTATAACAGTGGGCACATTCAGTTAGCTGTCCTACACATTGCTTACACCTCCTAAGCTGGCCTGTGCAATGCTTAGCATTGCATACGTTAAACTTTGCATTATTTTTTTCTTTTTGGCATTGATTTCTTATTCATTACATCTTATATATCTGCCTGGTATCCATGATTAATTTGTACGTACACTCTATGGGGTCCTTGTGTTTTATTGGGGACTTCAACACTCTATTACGATTACACCTCACTTCTGGGCTTACTGCTGTACTCCAGTTCACATATTTATGTTATCTAGTGGGCTATGGAACATATTACTGTATACTGATTCCTTTCACAGGTTCAGTTTGGTTTTACTATGGTGAAGACTTGTTTGCTGATACGTCATTCATATGTACTTTTGTGATGGCTTGGTGGTTAATTACTGTGACTATGGTGTATAGGGTCCTGGGTTCGATACCTGTATTGTTGTTTATTTTGTTGATGGGCGGAACAAGGGACATTGAATACAGAGTGACTAAGGCACTTTGGGGCAGTTGTAAGCAGGTTTGCGTGACGGTAAACACTGATAACCTGCTGTTACATCTGCTTACAGAGAGTTAGCTTTAGAATTGCTTAACCAGTGTAGGCATTGCTTACCACCACACAAATGGACTAAGCGATGGACACACCCATGCACTTATGGTTAGCTTTAATCATATTTTTTAAAAAAATAAAGGTTGCTTCATTTTATGTATGTATACTGTTGCTGTTATACACAATTTTTAAACCTTTCAACTGTGGCTATTTTGTATTAAGAGCTTATCTTTACACAAAACAGCCACACTTGAAAGGTTTAAAAATATTTAATAATAAATAATAAAAACACAAGAAAATACTTCTTACTACACAGTGCCAGTCAAGAGTTCAGAGATCACAGAGAAATACTTAAAATAATACCATAGAAAAGTTCTGACATCACAGAAAAATACCAACCCCTGGAATTTTAGGAGAGCAACATCAGCCTTTATACAGGAATCCAGAGGTTGTCAGAAGTAGTAAAGAAGGGGTATGACTAGAGATTATAGAAGATAGATGTCTTCTTGCTAGATACCAGAAAAAACAGGAGGATGGCACAATGTAAGTGAGCACATTCATTTTGGGTATTTGCGAAGGTTATCACTCTAAATGGTGAGGATGGGGAAGGGGGTCAGGCAACAGACTGGACACGGCAGATACTCTGTGGACCTGTGAAAGTACTTCATCACAGAGGGAGGTTGTTAGCCCATGAACTAAACTAGTAGAATTAATTTCTGATGGAGATGTATGCCACAGTGCCATTCAACAGCCCATGATATATGTGGAGAAAGGCTGAGAGAAGGGAGAATGGAGGGAGGGTAAAAAGGTAAACACACTTTTGAGGTAGACTAGATAGGCAGGTTATTTCTTTCTTACACCAGATATCATGTAATGTAACTTAGGATAAACAGGTCAGACATACTCTTGCAAAGCATACGCTACTGAAATGTAAAAGTATAATTCTTTATCGCTATTACTTTGCATTGCAATATTGCAGTGGGAGTGGCCGTTCTTATCATTATAGCAAGTACACAGCATCTAACAATAGAAGGTGGTGTTTACATTTGGACCTGGGTGACAGATTAAATTATTCTCAGGAAGCACAATAGGTAGCGTGCAAATGCAGAACTTCAGATGAGTTTAAAGGTGGAATTGAGGCTGCATAAATAGGATTGAATGTTTGCCACACCATTACTATACTCAAATAACTGACTGCCAGAAAGCAGGAGAAATTGCATTTGCAAGGAAACATGCATGGCAATGCATTTGTAGGTTCTTTTTTGATATTTCTTATCCACTCAGGTCATAAAGATATTCAGGCTCAACACTCAAAACTGTCTGACTTAGAATGCAGCTTTAAATTACTAAACTATCTTTTCAGTTGGGACTTTAAACCTATTGTAATCTGGAGGTGAATAAATCCAGAAACCACTGAAAGCAAATTTCATTAAGTGAGTTTCACAAGGAGGGAGATATGACACACTAGTTGAATAAGAGAATTAAAAGAGGACCAGAAAGTCACATCATTTAATAAACGGTCATTGTTCAGTTTGTTCGTTTTCAATTTTTAAGCTCTTTTCACAGATGGTGTAACACATGTAGAACACACACATATAACAGTCAATAGAAAAATTGTCACTGACATTTTTATGAGGATTCTCAAATGTCATAGTATTTCTCACTACTTTAATTCTAAGAGAATGGGACTGTGATTAGATAAGAAATATTAGAGAACTATAATTTCATCTGTTCTGTCATCATAGTACATCATGGTCAAGAAATAAAGTTCGAAGAAAACAAGGTCACATCAGCAAGGGGCATTCAGGGTTAGTACACATTTAAATCTGTAAGCAACTTTTGTATCTTGGCATACTTAGATGGCCACAAATACAATCCATCTATGAAAAACATAAAAAAGAGAAATGAATTAAGAAATTATGGACTCCCAGAAAAAATGGAAGGAGATATGGTGAACATTTAATAAACTAGTTGCCAAAAAGATTAATCTTACAAAATGGGCTTTCGTATGGGATTGAGAGGTCTGTGGTAAAATGCATACACATTTAGCAGCACCTCCAATGCCTGTAATTACAAAGTTGTATTTTTTTAATAATTGAACAAATAACTCATTTTTAAAACATGCAAGATTTAGATTATAAGCTTCTTTGCTTTAAAACATGAAACTTGCACAATTTTTAAACTTCTGAGGTGTGTGAGACGCATTATATTTATATTGAGTTTCTCTTCTCCTTGGAGGTCAAATAACAGTCCAGCTTTGTTTTTGTAGCCCCATGTTCTTCTTTATGACTAATGTACTTCATATTCTATAGATTCTTGAATTGTTCTGGAAAGGTAAGAAACAATACTATAAGTTTTGACTATTATCTTTCTATTAGGACATGGAAAAAATGCTGGCCTAAACAGAAATTCTAAAGAACAAAATGAAAGTTCATACTCTGTGTAGATCACAGTGTGTGTTGTACCTTGTAAGAACCATTCTAGTCTGTAGGCATGTGCATATAAGTACTGAGAACATGCAAGCTAGAGTGCCATTTTGAGTAAGCAGCCAGACTGAAAGCATGTATGTGTGTAGCAGTCAGTCAATTAGTTAGTTCATTTAAGTTTAATGTTCCTATCATCCATTGTGAAGCATTTTTGTATAATAAACCACTTAAACAAACACCCAAGACTTGTTGTCTTATTTGAATACACAAGGTGAGCAACATGGTGTCAGAAGTGGGATCCAAAGTAAAACTTCTTCAAAACCATGAGGCATGCAGTTGCAATTGGAGGAATGTTTCCCACCTTTCCTGTAACTAGTCTAGTCCAGATAAGATTTGCTGTATCCAGAACTGTTGGTAAGCTTCTGAGCACCCCAAGCCTTTCTGTGTTAGTGGGAAGCCTTCTAGCTTATCAGTGGGAGTGGTAAGCACTAGGTAGCCTATCTACCACAAGAGAAGTGGTTTCTGGTGCAGAAATGGTAGTTTATTGGCTATTAGGGCAGCAGTTTTTCCATTTCTTTCAACTTTCTGGTTTAAAAGCCCGTGTTTGTACTTGTTTCCCACCTTTCCTGTAACTAGTCTAGTCCAGATACAGATTTGCTGTATCCAGAACTGTTTGTAAGCTTCTGAGTGGTGCCAAAGTCTGCTCTTCAATTTTTCCCTTGGATCTGCTAGTTCTCTCCACTCTTGCACTTTTACTAGCTTATTAGTTTAGCACTCTACCAGACTTCTTGTAGCAATTATTGTAGTACACAAAAGTGCTAGCAGCACTAAACATTCTACAAGGAAACAGCTCTAATACTTATTATTAATGCCCACCCCTCCAGGCATATCTAAAGGTCAGTTCCCTGTTCTTTTTCCTATTAACCTGGTGAAATTGGGCATCCTGACACAGTGTAGCAACTGCCTCATCTATAATGACAACCCTCTCCTCTTAACTCCCAACACTCAGACTTGTGAGAGATGCACTTATATATCCAAAGTGGAAGCCACACACTCTCCAGCCAAGACCAGAATAGCTGGTCAAGAGGATAAGGTCAGCACTTGCACCACACCACATTGAACACATATTCTTCCAGAACACACACCAGCACTGTCTTCACATAAAAACACAAATCACATACCCACCTTCACTGAGGCTCTCAATAAAAATATACCCAAACAGCAGGGACCTCCAAGGCAGAAATGCATTCAACCACCACAACACAACACTAATCATGAGACACCTAACTCTCCTAAACAGAGTGCCACTCAACCAAAGCCCATAAGATAAAACAGCATGCCCAACACACTAGTCATAGGTGACTCAATAGTGAGGCACACTGATGTCCCACTCACTAGGTTGAATAAGGAAAAAGGAACAGTCAGCTGCCTGTCAGGTGCCAAGATCTGCCACATAATGCATGCACTCAGGTCCCTCAACAACAGGTACAAATATGACTCTGTCATAGTACATGTGGGTGTGAATGACCTAGGACATTCCTCCCTGGACTACATGAAAAGAGACATGGAGGAGCTCTTGGATTATGTAGCCCAGGTGGGTATGACCCTAGCCCTGAGCAGCATCCTACCACCACCCAGAATTATACCACAGTACAAGCAGGACATGACTGATTTCAACAATTTGGCTAAGTTTCTGGTGTCATTTTAAGGGGATCCAGAATCCGTCTGCCTGGGATGACATGATTGACAGACCTCGATGCTTTGCCAGAGATGGCCTGTATCTGTCACCCCTGGGCTTCAAGATACTGCCCAAGGCTTTTCCACCCCTATAGTGTCCTTTTTATTCTGTGTCCCAAAGACCAAATTACCACCGTAACAGCTACAAACAAATGTTATCTGAGGGGCCTTGCTGCTCAACGCTAGAAGTCTAAATTTCAAACTGTACTCACTCAAAGCACTCCTTAAAATGGAGAACATTGAGATTTGTGCTGTAACAGAGAGCTGGTTCAAGGCAGCAGAAAGCACCCCTGCACTACCAGGGTATAACTCATTTCACACCTTTCGGCCCCAGAGCTTGGACCAAAGCTACAAAGGCAGTGGTGTTTCCATATTCATAAAGGATGCGCACAACTCCAGACTGGTAGCCCAACATAATGTATCTGAGATACTTTAGGTGCAGCTAACATTGGGTAAGACAGTGATTCAGGTAGTAGCCTGCTATAGGTCCCCAACCATGTCCCAATACTCACACTCCATGTTCCTAAGCACCCTGGAGAATATAAGGGTCCAAACTAACACTCTGATACTGGCCAACTTCAACTAACCCTCTATTAACTGGGAAAACTACTCATGTACCAATACACTTGCCCAATGCTTTCTGGAATTCATTAATTCCAATGCCTTGAATCAGCTCATCTTACCCCCACTAGAGGTAGCAACATCCTTGACCTGGTCATTACTAACATGGGTGACTGTTGTTCTACACAATTAGTCAACTCCTCCCTGGTTAGCTGCAACCACAAACTAATCACCTTGGAAATCTACTTCCCTCCAACCCCCCCCCCCCCAAAGGTAACCACCATGAAAAACTTCTCCAAAGCTAACTTTGGGCTCATAAAAACAGAGGTGGCTAATTTCATGGCAGCCATGCAAATGGAGAACAGTTGCATGACTGCGGAATCATACGGCAATGCACTGTACGAACATGTACAAAAATGCATGGATTTTGCCATACCCAATAGAACCAATATGCTCTCCTCAAAAAAAAGGAAGTCAATCTGGTGGTCCTCTGCCATAAACAAACTCTACAACAGAAGGAGGAAACTGATGTGGAATAAGGTGATGTCCCAAGACTGGAAAAACTTCCTTATCAGCCTCAACAAAAGGCTGAGATCCCTCATCAAATCCTCTTAAGCCAGCTATGAAAACAGAATTGCATCAAATAGTAAAGACAACCATAAGGTCTTCTATAGTTATGTAAGGAATCTCCATGGCAATACCCAGATTTGCTCTGAGCTA
Source organism: Protopterus annectens (assembly GCF_019279795.1). Lineage (NCBI taxonomy): Eukaryota > Metazoa > Chordata > Ceratodontiformes > Protopteridae > Protopterus > Protopterus annectens. The sequence goes on along the minus strand of NC_056739.1, from coordinate 1,011,185,690 downwards.
CTACACAATGGTACCTCCTATACAGAGCCAACAGATATTGTCAAAATACTGGCCAACTGATTCACTGCCAGCTTTATCCCTCCCCCGCAAAGGACCAATCACAATACCAGTAGATTGCCAGGCACCTAGTATTACTGCTGCACATGTTAAAATAGCCAGCTATGAAAACAGAATTGCATCAAATAGTAAAGACAACCATAAGGTCTTCTATAGTTATGTAAGGAATCTCCATGGCAATACCCAGATTTGCTCTGAGCTACTACACAATGGTACCTCCTATACAGAGCCAACAGATATTGTCAAAATACTGGCCAACTGATTCACTGCCAGCTTTATCCCTCCCCCGCAAAGGACCAATCACAATACCAGTAGATTGCCAGGCACCTAGTATTACTGCTGCACATGTTAAAATAGCAGGTTAAAACAGCACTGTCCAAGGCCAAGAATACAGCTTCTATGGGACCTGACAATATCCCTGGCTGTGTTCTACATGAACTACAGAGTGAGCTGGCACCTCACCTGTGTTCCCTGTTCAGTCACAGCCTCAGCTTGCAGTGCCTTCCAGAGCTAATGCTGACAGTATGCAGCATGAGGTTAAAAGATATAGGCCTAAGGGTGTTGTTACTTCAGCAAAACCCAGACCAGCTACAGTAAAACCCAGAGCAGACTCATCAAGCAGAGGGGTGACTCAGAAAAACTTGTGACTAACTTCATAGTTGACTATCATAATTGTGGGGGTAATCATGAGCCCAAGCGAGATAAGTGCTTAGCTTTTGGTCAACAGTGCTACACATGTATAAAAAGTGGAATCATTTCAAAAAGTTCTGTAAATCTAAAGTGGCACATTCATGTATTAAAAGATAACATTCAAAGAGGCAAGTTGACCATCTAGAAAGTTGAATCCCTACTTTTTATGCTGATGTTGTGAATGTGCTTGGTGAAGGAGTTAATGCAACAGATTTGTGGGCAAATAATTAATTATTTTGTACTGTTCTGATTAATGGGAAACCTGTCGAGCTCAAGGCTGATCCTGATTCAAAGTGCAATGTTATGTCAGCAGAAATGTTTGCTGAGGTAAAAGCTACTGAGAAGCTTGATTTGGCAAAGAGGCAAAGCTTGTTGCTTATGGTGGTGAAGAAATTCAAACAGAAGGCTCCATAGTGCTTTCATGTTATTCTGCTGGGAGCAGCTATAACTTGCAATTTTATGTAGTCAAGAAACATGTGCAGTCATTGTTAGGCCTCAGAGACAGTTTGAAAATCAGATGGCTTTCATTTAATACAGAAGTCCACAATGCAAGTTCATGTAACCAGGAACATTTCACACAAACTATTTTTTCTGACAATGCTGATCTTTTTGAAGACAAATAAGGCAAACTCCCAGTTGTGTTCTCCATGAAGTTAGACCATGAGGTAAGCCCAGTCATCAGACCAGCATGGACAGTTTCAGTAGCCCTGCAAGGCAGAGTCAAAGCTGAGCTAGACAGAATGGTGTGTTTAGGAGTAATTTGTCTAGTAGAAGTTTTTCTGCATAGCCACCTATTTTGAGCATTTTCTGGCTTGTTAAATTTGATTTCTGCATTAGTAACTGTATTTAGAGCACAACCTAGAGCTGTTTACTGAATTTCCTGTTTGCACTTATTTTTAAAATCGTTTTTTTTTTCTCAAAACTTGCATTTTATCTGTCTTTGGCCTAGCACTCTTGTGTGGGGTCATTTACTGCACTATTATAACTTGTTGATACTTGTGAACCTCTGCTATCTCTGAAAAAAAAAACAAAAAAAATCTTGCTTTTTTCCCACTTTTCTGAGATTTAAAAAAGTTCAGTTACAGGCTTGCTGTTCTTGAACTGTTTGTAAGTTTCTGTGAGGCCATTTTTTGCTTGGGCTAAAGGGAAGTCTCTCTGTTGATCAGTGGCAGTGAAAAACATTGAGCAGCCTGCCTGCCCCTGTGGGAGTGGTTACTGACTTGAAACTGTAGTTTTATTGGCCATTTTGGGTCACTTCCAAAACTCCTTCATCTTCCTCTCTTAAAACCTGGTTGCCTCATGATTTTGGCATCTTTTCAGGCTTGTTGGCTGTTGGTGAAGCACCCACCAAGAGGAGAAAATGCTGAGAGAAGAAAGGAGCCACTTTTGAGATTTTAAGTATTTTTCCTCTGTTTATTTGCTAAGTTTTTCTGCATAGCTGCCTATTTTGAGCATTTTCTGGCTTGTTAAATTTGATTTATGCATTAGTAACTGTATTTAGAGCACAACCTAGTGCTGTTTACTGAATTTCCTGTTTGCACTTATTTTTAAAATCGTTTTTTTCTCAAAACTTGCATTTTATCTGTCTTTGGCCTAGCACTCCTGTGTGGGGTCATTTACTGCACTGTTATAACTTGTTGATGCTTGTGAACCTCTGCTATCTCTGAAAAAACAAAAAAAAAAAACAAAAAAAATCTTGCTTTTTCCCACTTTTCTGAGATTTGAAAAAGTTCAGTTACAGACTTGCTGTTCTTGAACTGTTTGTAAGTTTCTGTGAGGCCATTTTTTGCTTGGGGCTAAATGGAAGTCTCTATGTTGATCAGTGGCAGTGAAAAACATTGAGCAGCCTGCCTGCCCCTGTGGGAGTGGTTACTGACTTGAAACTGTAGTTTTTTTGGCCATTTTGGGTCAATTCCAAAACTCCTTCATCTTCTTCTCTTAAAACCCTCTTTTGCACAATTTTGCGCGTTTTTGTGCATAGCGCAACAGTGGGCAGCGCCGCCTAATTGGGTTTAAACTATTCCTGGCTCCACAAAGTCTGCTCTTCACTTTTTCCCTTAGAACTGCTCTATCTCTCAATTTAAACACCATATTCTCATTCTAAGGCCCTTCACTGGTCCAATTAAGTAATCCTACAAGTTAGCACTATTAAACCATTAGCACTACTTACTCTTATACTCTCTACGATTACCCTGTCCTCTTTTGGTCCATCTTAAATTCAGTTTCCCTATACCTCCAGCATGTCCAAAGGTCAGTCAATGGTTTCCTCTCCAGTCCAGCTGGTGAATCTGGGAATTTTGAGGCAATGTTACAACTGTCTAATGTACACGGACAACCCTCTCCTCCTCCAAACAGGTTCAAATATATGTGAGAGATGCAACTATTTAGCCAAACTGGAGGCTGAGCTCTCTCATCTCAAAACTGGTGTAACCAGTCAGGAGGAGAAGGTAACCTCACACAACACAATTCCAGTATCACATAGTCCCACCACATCAGCGAACCAAACACATAAATACACAAAAACATACTTAGAGGCTCTAAATAAAAATCTACCTAAGCAACAGAGACCTCCAAAGCAGACATCCAAGCAAACGCTACCTCAAAACAAAACACACACAACACATAACCCACAAAGTCAGTGTGCCAAGCAGCCAAAGCCCTTAAGGCTGAATAACACACCTGATACTCTTGTTATAGGTGACTCTATTGTCAGACACACTGACGTCCCGCTCACCAGGCTGAATAAAGAGAAGGTCATGGTGAGCTGCCTGTCGGGTGCTAGGATCCGACACTTAACACAAGCACTCAGGTCACTCCAAAGCAAATACAAATATGACTCAGTCATTGTACATGCTGGTGTGAATGACCTGAGACGTACCTCCCTGGACTACATGAAAAGAGACATAGAGGAGCTCTCTGATCATGTAGCCCAGGCTGGTATGACCCTGACCTCGAGCAGCATCTTACCCTCACCTAAAATGATGCCAAAGAACAAAGACAAAATGATCGATTTTAACAATTGGCTAAAATTTTGGTGTCATTCAAAGGGGATCCAGTGTCTGTCAGCCTGGGATGACATGCTTGACAAGCCGCATTGCTTCGCTAGGGATGGCTTGCACCTGTCACCACTGGGCTTTCGGATATTGGCAAAGGCTCTTGCCACCCCCATAGTGCCTTTTTTAGGCAAGGCTCAAAAGTCAAACCCACCCCCATAGACAGCACAAGGAACAAGAAACTAAGGGTAATGCTGCTAAATGCCAGAAGTCTTAACCTCAAGATGCACGCACTCAAAGCTCTCCTCAGTATGGAGAACATTGATATCTGTGCAGTGACAGAAACCTGGTTCAAGGCTCCAGAGAGCACCCCAGCACTACCAGGCTATACCTCATATCATGCTTTTCGGCTCCAAAACCCGGACCGAACCACAAAAGGGGGGGAGTTTCCATATTTATCAAGGATATCCACACCTCCAGGTTAGTGGCATTGCACAAAGTATCGGAGACCATCCATGTGCAACTAACAGTGGGCAAGACTGCTTTTCAGTTTATAGCATCCTACAGACCACCCTCTCAAAGTCAGGAATCCCACTCGGCTTTCCTGAAAACATTGGAGAACATGAAGATCTCTCCGAACACCATTATATTGGGCGACTTCAACTACCCAAACATTGACTGGGAGCACTACTCAAGCCCCAGCACCTTAGCCCAAAGAATCCTGGAAATTATAAACTCAAATGCTATGGAACAACTAGTCACCACTCCCACAAGAGGGGACAACATACTAGACCTGATCATTACCAACATGGGGACTCTATGCTCCACACCAAAAGTATATCCCTCATTGGTAAGATCAGACCATAAATTAATTTCACTGGATGTCCACATCCTGTCCCCACCCCCAGCCCAGAAAACCACAGTGAAAAACTTCTCAAAAGTGAACTTCTCACTTCTCAAAACCGAAGTGGAATCCTTCAAGGCCCCAGGGCCAGTGGAAACTATGGCCCAAACAGCAGAATCCTATATAAATGCATTCTACGGACATCTCCAGGAATGCATGGATCATGCTATCCCAAACAAAACCAAGACCCAATCATCCAAAGGCAGGCGTCCAGTCTGGTGGACCCCTGCCATAAATAAACTGTACAACAGAAGGAGGAAGCTACTACATGATAGAGCAAAATTCCTAATAGGGAAGGCATCTCTGATCAGTACTAGCAAAAAATTACGATCCCTCATAAAATCCTCCAAGGCCAGCTTCGAGAGAAAAATTGCACAGGACACCAAAGACAATCATAAGGCTTTTTTCAGTTATGTTAGAAATCTGGGATGCAACTCCCAGACTTTTTCTGAGTTGATTCTAAATGACAAAAAATACACTGAACCCACAGACATCGCCAATATCCTGGCAGACAGGTTCAGTGCAAACTTCTCCATCCCCTCCTCCCCAAAAGAGCAAGTATCTATATCGGCAGAGGGCTGCCTCCCAAACATCTCAGATGCTGCATCCTACATGAACTCCAAGAGGAACTAATCCCTCAAATAAAACAGCTATACAATCTCAGCCTCACTACAGGATATGTGCCCACAAAATGGCGTACAGCAACAGTGGTCCCACTCCACAAAGGTGGAGCCTCTACGGACCCTGGAAACTATCGCCCCATAAGCCTGACTAGCTTAGTCTGCAAGGCTATGGAGAGGATCATCATGGAGCTCATAAACAAAGACATTGGGGACCTACAGACACTAGATCCTACCCAGTTCGGCTTTGTCAAGGGCAGATCCTGCCTTTTGAACCTGGTTGACTTCTTTGAAACAGTCACCAAAGCCATAGATGAAGGGAAGGTAGTCCACACAGCCTATCTAGACCTTGCAAAGGCATTTGACACAATACCCCACTCGGGCATCATAGATAAGCTATCCAGCTTAAATATAAACCCCTATGTCACAAGATGGGTCGCAAACTGGCTCAAAGACAGAACCCACAGAGTGAGAGTTGCTGGAGCCATGTCAGACTCGAAACCGGTCACAAGTGGTGTCCCACAGGGTTCTGTCCTGGGACCACTCTTGGTCGGTATATACTTTTCCAAGGTACAGGCAAATGTGGGAGGACTATGGCTCACCAAGTTCGCAGACGACTGCAAACTGGGCGCCATAATCAACTCTCCAGCTGACACAAACATCCTTCAAAAAGGTCTCACAGAGACAGATAACTGGTGCCAGCACCATGGTTTAAAGCTAAATGCCAAAAAATGTATAGTCATACCCTTTGGCAAAAACAATGTGCCCAGAAATTACCACATAGGCGGAAACCCATTAAGTACAGAGAAAGTTATTAGGGACCTGGGGACCCAAGTTGATAGCAATCTATCCTTTGAAAACCACATTGCCAAAGTGGTTAGAAAGACTTTCTACATAGCCCACCTCATCACGAAGGGTTTCACATCTAGATCAAGAGAGGTAATCATGCCCTTTTATTCATCCCTCATCAGGCCCATCATTGAATACAATGCCCCTTTTGGGATGTACCTTACCCGACACTTGCAGCAATTAAAAAGACCCCAAAAGTATCCCACCAAGAGGATCAAGGGTCTCAAACAGATGCCATATGCTGCTCAGTTAAAAAAAACTCCAGCTCTACTCAGTTACATACCGCCTACTTCGAGGCGATCTATGCCTGACATACAAAGCTATGTCAAATCCAGAATTAGTGGACATGCTCCACCTTAGTAAATCTAAATCCCTTAGAGCCACACGCTCGAGGGACTTGAACCTCAGCACAGAAATAAATAGAACTTGCTGGAGGGACAGGTTCATAACCCAGAGGCTCCCTTCGCTCTGGAATAGAATTCCAGTTCATGTGAGGCAGAGCACCTCACTGAATCTCTTCAAGAAGAATCTCGATAAGTGGATGGGGGATCGTAGGTTTGTCCCAGGGATTACTCCCGTGTCACTATTAGACAGAGGCACAGTAAACTAAACCTTAAAAAGGGCACAGTATACTCAAATCAAGGGGTGGCGTAAGCCATACAGAATCGGGCTAGGCTTATAATTGCCCCAGGGCAGATAGCCTAGTATTAACCTATGAACCTATGAACCTATGAACCGACTGAATGGGTATCCTCCATGGTGGTAGCTCATAAGAAAAGCTCAAATGATATTAGAATATGTATTGATTCAAGAGATTTGAACAAAGCACTAAAATGACCTCATCATCCAATGCATACAGTCGAAGAAATTGATGCTTTTATGCCAAATGCCACTGTTTTTTTTTTGTCTTAGATGTAAAAAGTTCATTTTGGTAAATTTATCTTGAGTGAAAATCTTCATTGCTAACCACTTTCAGTATACCGTTTGGAAGGTACAGATTTTTGAGATAGCCATTTGAGATAAATTCTGCCAGTGAAGTCTTTCAACGTACAATGGAACAAATTTTTTTTCTAGCTATCCATGTGCTGTGATAGTAAACATTATTCGTGTGGCAGGCAATGGTAAAGTCGGACATGATAGAAACATCAGGAAAGTTCTGGAATGTTCTTGTGAAGTCAATCCTAAGCTGAATCCTCAGAAATGTAAACTCAGGTTGCTTACTAGTTCATGCTTATGACCAAATCCTTCCAAGCAAGCTGCAATTCTTGAGATGCCAGGCTGAGACAATGTCATTTCCCTACAACATTTTCTTGGCGTGGTCAACTATTTGGGTGAGTTCATTCCAGATTTAAGTGAACTTTCAGCACCAGTAAGAGAGCTGACATGCAAAAATATAACCTGGTCCTGGTTGGAACAACACCAAAGAGCATTTGATGTCCTGAAACAGAAAATTTCCAGTCTATCTACTTTAAAGATATTTTGATGTTCACAAACCTGTAACTCTTTCTTGTGATGCCTCAGAGTTTGGTCTTGATGCAGTTATTCTTCAAGAGGACAGACCAGTAGTTTATGCATCCAGAACTCTAACCCAAACCGAAATGCAGTATGCTCAAATACAGAAAGAGCTCTTGGCAATTGTGCTTGCATGTTTGAAGTTCCATGATTATATTTATGGATGACCTATTCAAATTGAGACTGACTGCCAGCCTTTGGTCGCTATGTTGAAAAAACCTATGCACACAGCTCCTGTGAGATTGCAAGGCATGATGTTGAAGTTGCAAAAGTATAATTTTCACTTGGTTTATATAAAAGGCAATCTTCTTTATCTTGCTGATACTTTATTCTGATCACTCAGAACAACTACTGAACAGCATGAAAATGAGAAACTTGATGTTGAAGTCATGGAAATGAAAAATTTTTCTTCCACATGTCTTTATGAGCTTACAACTCACACAGCTTCAGATCCAATTTTTCAGAAGCCCAACCACTTTATCAGTCATGGATGGCTATCAAAGCAATCTTGTTTACCACTGGCTATGCAGCAGTATTTTACTTACAGAGATGAGATTTTGATGGAAGATGGTATCATCATGAAAGGTTCAAAAGTAATTTTTCTAAAATCCTTGCAACAACAGTATATTAAAATCTTATATCGTGGTTACACAGTAACTGATTCTACCAAAAGAAAGGCAATAGGACTAGTTTTTTGGCCCTTATGTCAAAAGATATTGAGAAAGAACTTGTTCTGTTTGTAATAGTACTAAATGGTATCAACAGAAAGACCCACTTCAGCTAAGCCAGATTCCTGAACTACCATAGTCAACAGTAGCTACAGATATTTTCAACTGGAATGATCAACATTACTTGGTATTAGAAGACTCCTTTTCCAACTGGTTCAAGATTTATCTACTTCCAGATCTCATGTCCAGTGCTGTCATTATGAAACTGAAGAGACATTTTTCTGTCCATGGTAGTCTGCACAAAGTTATTTCTGACAATGTTGCGCAGTTTACCAGTCAGCATTTCAAAAGATTTGCAGAAACATAGGACCTTGTTCATATCACTAGTAGTCCTGAATGCCCTTAGTCTAATGGCTTGGCAGAACATGCATTTCAAAATGTGAAACAGCTGTTGGAAAAATTCAAATGTGACAATACTGATGTTTTTCCAAATCTCATAAATCTCAGAAACATTCCTTGCAACAATTAACTTGGTTCATCTGCCCAGAGGTTAATGTTGAGACAAACCAGAACCACACTACCAATCAGTAAGAATTTGTCAATTCCAAGTACTAAAAACAGCAAAGCAGTAAAAGCCCCACTACTAAAGAAGTGTTTGTCTCAAAAGTCCTACTGTGACGAAACTAGCAAGCCTCTAACTCCATTAAAAGAAGGAAATAGTGAGGATGCAAACAGTGAAAGGATTTGACTGAATAGGATTTGTGAAACATTTGCGTGAGGAACTGAGATCATACATCAAGTCACAATGGATGGAATTTAGGTGGAATTGGAAATATTTACTACCGGTGTCTGCGCCAGTGTTACAGCATCTTGCCTGTAATAAAGATTCTAGTTCTCAGAGTGATTTGTCTAATGTTCCTATTCTGAAGAACATTTCATCATCTGTTCCTGTTCCTGAAAGTATCCTTGAAAATCATGAAGGAGAGCATTCCCCAGTGACTGTCCCTTCTGCTAAACCAAGTTCTAGTTATTACATTATGAGGTCAGGCTGCATCTCAAGACCTAATCCCAAATACACAGCAACCTGGATATGATCGTTATTGTCCATGTATATCAGAATAATTTGCATGCTCATTTAATTGTCATTTTCATTGCAGGACAGATTAGTCAAGGAGGGAGGATATAGATCAGAGTGTGTGTTGTACCTTTAAGAACCATTCCAGTCTATGGGCACTTGCATATAAGTACTGAGTACGTGCAAGCTAGAGTGCCATTTTTAGTGAGCAGCCAAAGTAAAAGAATGCATGTGTGTAGAAGTCTGTCAGTTAAAGTTTAATGTTCCTGTCATCCATACTGAAGTGTTTTCATGTAATAAACTATTTAAATGAACACCCAAGCCTCATTGTCTTATTTGAATACAAAAGATGAGTGACACTCTGTATCCAGCAAGAATAAAAATATTTCTTGCAATTGACACAAAAATATCTAATATTAATGAGAAAGCTGTTTCATTTTTGCTAGAAGATCTAGTACAGCAAGACTAGGTGAGAGCTATTCAAATCTGTAAAGCAAATGGACAGAAAAAACTGGAAAACTATTGTTTCTTCAATGAAACTTGAGAAAAGAAATTACATAAAATATTTAGATATGTTACATAAAGAATATTGTATAGATTTTCAAATTCTTTGGAACTTAGTTTCATGAAAATGTAAAAGCCACTAATAGCACTGAAATTAAAGTGAAACATAGTAATGAAACATAGTTTTTTTAAAGAATTAAATCCAATAATTCTGCTTAAAACAAGTGATTTAACAAAAATACAGGGAAGATTAAAATTTACATGCTTTTTAACAAAAGTAGGGCAACCTGTTCTTTACTAGGCTGTGTTCAACCTAAAACCTATTTTCATATACTACTCATTTGAATACAGCAAGTATTTCTGTTTCAAGATTTATGTAAGGGAATAATTAACAAATTTTACTTATTTTATTTCTTTACATTTGTTTACCGGGAAATTCAGACTGGACGCAGGTCCTTTTTCAGTGGATGCTGAATATGTAAATAGCAATTTTGACATATGTGTTAAAATAACTTCCAAGTAACTCACTCGGTTGGTTCATGTAGGCTTTAAATTATAAGCTTGTTTTCTTTAAAGCATGAAATTCACACATTTGTGAAACCCCTGAAGGTCATGAGATATTTTGTATTTATTCAGATTACTTTTCACCTTGGGAATTCTAGTAATATCTGCCTGTTTTGGCATCCCATATTTTGCTTTATTGTAGATGTCCTCCCTATGCTCCTTACACTCATTCCCTTCAGTGTTACCCTGTATTCAAGGAGAGAGGTCTACACATGGACCCTACCAGAGTCTGCTAGCAGGCCCTCCTTCTTGAGGGAGAGAACAACCTTGTTGTCTTTATCCATAAGACTGCCAGATCCCCACTTCCTTTGTGCACTGTATGTCTAGGTGAAGGCTTTGAATCCTGCCATAAGTCTACAGGTGAGCTTTTCCTTTTCAGTGAGATAATGTCTTCATGGATTTACTGCCTCTAAGTCTGCCACTCCTCCCAGTGATGACAGACAAGAGACAAGGATTGGTTTGTTGGATATTTATAAGAAGAGATCATTAATTGCCCCATGCAAGGATGGCACAAGCACCATGGCCACATCATCCTATTTATCACCCTACTACTGTACTAGAGTAGGTTGCCTTACAATCAGAAAGGCATACTTCAGTTTCTACCAGGACATATACCTGGCTGCAATCAGACAGCCAGTCCCCAGGATGTGTGCACCCATACGGCCCTTCCAGTGTCATCAAGCACTCAAACCACTAATCAAACTCAAGTTGCCACAGTCAGGGTTTTATCTTTTTGTGCCATCACCACAGGCATATGATAGTGGTAGAACTTTTGAGAATGGCCAAAAAGAGAGAAGTTTTTTTGTCTTAAAATGTTATGGAAAAGTCATTGTAATTAAAATGACTATTTTGAAAGTTGAAAGAAAGTACAATTAAAGCCTAAACCATTAGAGTTGATATGTCTAAGTGAAGGTCTGAAAGAGGAATTCTGATGAACTGTGGAATATCAGTTACAATTTTAAGAGAATATTTTAATTTGAAACTTACTCAGACTACCAGAAGATGTAAATTTGGTTTTGTTGTATTTACATATTTGATGTGATTCACCTGTTTGCATTTTCATCTCATATATATCTTGTTTAGGAATGCTACTTCTCACATTAACAGAAATAATGTCTGCATACATAGCAACACAAGTGAGCACACAATAATAAATCCAACATGTTACCAAACTGGATGAATCATGCATGTAGAACATAGTTTTATGAAACAGATTTAACTAATGTGAGTATGCAAATGAATAATATTTAGTACTATAGCAAGACATGACTGCATCCTTTTATCTTTCATAAGCTGCAGCAGCTTTTTTGTTTTAACACTGAAAAAAACACATAATTTGAGGAAACTGAAAAGTATAACCGATTAGTGCTTTCATCCAAGTTGCTTTATTTGAACTTCATTAGCTAAAAAAACATTGTTAAAAACTGGTTTAAAACACCCATGTTAAAATCATGTGGTTAATTAGTTTCTGACATAATCATGTTGAACTTCCCACTCTAAAATATCTAAACTTTTAAAGACCATACAAAAAGCACTTTTACTAAATGCATATGCTTGGCCAGGATTGAATGAGTACTGCTTAAAAAATTGCATCTTAAAGATCAAATCTTTAACAAGATAAATTACATATGGGAATATACTAATTTACAATTTAGTAACCTTGTTTAGTGTTATATAGTTTTATACTGTTTCATTTACATACTTTCATTTGTATTTTTATAGAATTGACTAATTTTAAGGAGCTTGAAAAAAGTGGTGCTTGTATAGTCCTTAAATGGAGAATGACAGTATTGGATTTTACAGTTATATATTCATTTTTCTTCTCATTTTATATTCTTTACTATACTAAGGATACCACTGACAGAGTATATGTGTGGTTTATAATTTATATATGTGTATCCTTAATAGGTTAATGTCTATAAGAGTGCAGGTGGATGTGTGTGAGTCAATGTGCATTCATGATAGACTTATATGCATGCTTGAGTTTAAATTGAAGTGGATAGCATGGATTAAATGATCAGTCATAATAAAGAAGTGCTAATATACAAGGATTACATATATTAATCATTATTTTCTCATCCATACTTATGGCTTTTGCATAATAGTTATGCATTTTTTGCCTGAACGTGTTATGGGTCTCCTCCATTTTCACATAAAGGTGTAGATTGTGAGATCCTAGGATTCTAGGATTCCATGTATTTTGGGAAACTACATGATATTGGTCAAAAAGACTAATGCATTACATTTTAAGTGCATTATTATTTTTAAATTTGTTTAGAATTATGTTTTACTTGGTTATGTGTATTAATTCACATGCAATGCACAGAGTATCTAGAGATGTTAGGTTGAAGATAGGTTAGAGTTCACTACCATAATCTGCATATTAGGTTGCCCATACAAAATGGCCATGTTAGGTACCAGTCAAAGTCATATGTCTTACTTTCTACCATATTTTTTTTCTCTGCTTTTTATTTGTGTTACAAACAACACTATGAAATGATTATACAGGATATTGGAAGCTGCGGTTCAATGTCATATAATTTTTAGTTTAATATTGCCTGTTAAATGTAAACTTATGTAACAGTTAAGTTATACAGTTAGTGTTAATATTGTATCCCACAGTGAGTCTTACTAATGTATACAATAAAAGCAGATTTACTTATTTCCAGACTAGGTTTTGTCTACTTCATAAAAATGTCTTTCTAATTGTATATTGCATATGTCTGTCAATTTACAAAACATGAGGATTATTTCATCTTGTGTTTCATTGTACAGACTATGCCACTTGAAATGAGATAAAAACAGAACTTGCTTTATATGTTACCAGCAGCATATCCAGAGAATGGTGCCAAAAATGCAAGACAGGGATAAAGAACTGATTTCAATTCAATATATATATATATATATATATATATATATATATATATATATATATATATATATATATATATATATATATTTATTTATATCAAAAATGAAAATTCAGGGAAGGGGAAACTATTACGTGAACATTGCCAATGCTTCAAGCAAATGTAAAAGTTAATTTTAAATTGTGAATTGGTGATAGTTTTAGAGAAAGTTAAACTACAGTTGCAGCAGTATCACAAAATGATCCATATGGATTAGCTAATAAATACAAAATAATGCCCTGAGTGCATCGACTAAAATACAACAAAAATCTTATAGATACAGATGGCATATTGGCTGCTTTTAGAAATTATTATGAAAATGTAGATGTATTAGATAAGAATAGAATGAACAAATTGCAATCTTGTTTAAATTAGCAAATATAGAATAAATTAGAAAAATCAGAAAGGTTTTTGAAAACTATAACAAGTTGAAATTAAATGAGCAATTTAAATGCTAGGAGTAGCTGAAATAGTCTTAAAAGTTTTACAAACTATTTTCTACAAATTATATTCATATATTTATAAATAACTGTTTATTAAAATACCGAAAGAAAGCACAATGTTCCTGTCGCTAAAATATACATTTACTGATCCTCTTTTGAAACAACATTATATGCTTCCTTTTGACCAGTTCCACTTTTAAATGTAGACTATAATATCTTTGGTAATGCTCTATGATGTATTAAAAATGCTGTTAGCATCTCCAGTAGATAATGACTAAACTGGATTTATTACAAGAAGACAAATGCAAGACTGTATGATGAGTTCTTATTCTAATATGCATCCATTTGATTTCAATGCACTCTTGAAATCAAATGGATGCATATTCTCCAAGCAACTAATGGGAAGGGATTAAATGACTTTATTCTAATTAAACCAATACTCAGGTCATGTGACCAGAAACATTAAAGTATAACATGATGGTTGTTATGTGATTTTAAATGGATCCGATGAAGTACCTGAGTGGTATGAAAGCGCTCATCCTTTGTTTTTTTTATTTAGTGTTTTTTATTTAGTGTGTTACATTAAAGATGTTTTGTTTATGCTTCTCTGCCTACCAGTTTTGTTTCTTTTTGCTCAAGCTTTATACTGACAAAACTATCTTAACAGATAGTGCTAGGTCATCATTTGAAAAGAGCTACCTACTAAATAATCTTATGTACGCGATTTCCTATCTGTTACGCTTCATAATGTATGGTGGTAGGCAGGGACTTCGTTCCTTGGATCTGCTACACTGTCCACAAATTATCTAAATCTAAAATCTGATGCCTACCAAGAGTAAGGTTTCTTGAGTCACATCACTAATATTATGCATATTAAAGTATAGAAACCCGCACACATATGAATCATCATGCATGGTTACAGAAGGACATTGTTATAAAACTCTTTTTTAATTTCACCAAGTCTTTTGGGTTTCTAATACTTTGACAGGAACGGACCCCATTCCTAAGTCAAAGTATGATTAAAGTTCACAAAGTTAGTATGTTTCAATCTCTGATGTTAGCCACAAGTGCTCTTTGCAGCACCTGCAATGTTACCAGTAATGACTCCTTCTGCAATTCTTATGGTGTCACATGTATTGGCAACATATTTAAGTACTACTGTAAATTCTTTATTATAAGATCTGTTGCTCCTACTACTATTGTAACTATACGGGTAAATGTCTACCACATTGCCGTCATTTGTACCTACAAATCCTGATATTTTATGACTTTGTGTCACTCTGTATGTAAGGCAGGTAGTCAACTGGGTGTAACAATTTCAATAATCAATGCTACTTTTGTCTTCTTTTCATGGACTACTATGTCTAGCTTTCTCACATGTATTTTTTGAACTGTTGGTAAGGGGTGATCCCATGTGATATAAAATGCCTTATTTTATATAATACTTTGTGGCTGATGTTTCCAGTGTTTTTCATCTACTGCAGTATTATAATGTTTGCACAATCCCCAATGCAACAGTCTTGCCCAATTATTATGCCTTTCAGTATGCAATCCAGCAAAAAGATGTGTGACTGTTTCCAATTTTGTTTTACAAAACCTAAGTTTTTCTGTTTCTCCCTCATGTTTAATGGACTTTGTAAACCAATGTTATCTACTATCTTGACCCAGCAATGTTAAGCTTTGTCTTTTGGTTTACTAGTCCCTCTCCCTAACCAGTCCTGTTTTTGATCCTGACCAACATGGGGTTCTTCCAAGAGTTTTCTATACATGCGGCTATATTCATGCATTTTTCACATTTCTTGCCTTCTCGTCTGATCTTTCCCCTTGTAGTCTTTTTTTTTTTTTTTTTTTTTTTTTTTGGCATATTCAGTTGCTGCCTGATTTTTATCTACTTCTGGTTTGATTTCCATTCCCATTTGACACTGATATGATTCTTCTAAACTAAGCAAGGAAGTCATTTTCGACTTATTTGCCTCATGTTTTAAAACATTCAGTACATTTGGATCTTGTGAGGTCAGCAGATATATATGCAAACCTGTGATTGCAGACCTTTTACATGTAATCAATTTCTAGGAAACCCATACCTCCTTTAAAATGGGAAATATACAGTCTTAGTATATACTGATTTTTATAAATTATTTTATATACATGAAGCATCCTTCTTGTTTTCCTGTCCAACTGATCCAACAGCTTTTGGGGCCAGTCATTCACTCCAAAACTCTAAGTTAGGACATGAGGAGTAAATTGGTTTATAGCTTGGACTTTGTTCCTAGACATCAATGCTGTTTTCATGATTAATTTTATTCTTCTAAATTATTCTGTACTTTTATTTGCATTTGTTCATGTTTTACTGTAGATCCTTCATCAGTTCCCAAATATTTATACAGTCCTCTTGCTCAAGTTCTTTTATAGCACATTCTTGTCCCAAACTGTTGTTTTCTTGGTGCTGGAACTTTCCTGTTTTAAAGGTTGCTTCTGCACATTTTTCAAGACCAGATGACATTCTTATATCATCTGAAAAAGTCTGACCACTTGCAGTTCTGCTTTCAGTTCCTTATCTGATTTTAAATCATCCACAAAAAGAAGATGAGTAGTCATTAAACTTTGTTGTTTTCTGGGAGCGAAATTGTAGCCCTGACATAATCTGTTAAGTAGACACTTTAATGGGTTAAGGGCAAAACAAAAGGGCAACAGTGACAAAGAGTCACTCTGGAGTATCTCCCTTTGAATTTTTATCCCTGGAATAATAATTTGTCCTTTATCATGGCTTAACTGCAAAGTGGTTTGCTACTGTTTCATGGTTGCTGCAATGTAATTGATCAGTATAGGATGTATCTTATATGTTTTTAGACACTCTTACCCATGAATGAGGTGTACTGTCAAATGATGTTAGTAGTATATCCATGCCATACTAAATTCTTCCCTTTGTACAGTTCTTCATTATGACATTATTTAACAACAAATGTTCCATATGACTTTCTTTTGTTCTACTGGCATGATTGAGTTTTATTTTAAATGACTATAAACTCCGTCAGCATCAATTCCAGTCTACAGTTTATATGTCATCAGAAGGCAAGCTATTTGTCTGTAGTTTTTAGGATAGCTTGCAGGTTCGCTCTTAAGTAGATATTGGCTTTCCTCTTGTCAACCAAGATGCTGTCTGTTTGGGGTGCACATATAAATAATTCTTACTCATGGCTAAATCTTCCTGTAAAGACATTAATACGTTTAGCCAGAAGTTAGGTACTGCATCTAGGCCATGCGTTTTCCAGTTATGAGCTTTTCTTAACTTTGTTTGAATCTTTCCTGGGTATTACTTCATCCCATTACCTATCCTGTACAACTGAACTTCTTCTTCTTCTTTCTTTCTTTTACTTCTATCCAGTTAGCATTTTTGTTATGTTCCACAGGATATTTATAGATATTTTTTTTTCAAAATGTAGCCATTTCTTCTTTTTTGGGGCGGTGTTTCAATTCCTTTTGCCTTGTTTCCCAATTCTCTATAAAATGTATTGTGTCATCGATAAATTCCTTATTTTGCATTATTTATTTATAGTTATCTGCATATCTTCTAAGATTTTCTGCTTGATCATATATTTTTAGTTTATTATTTGTAGTAGTGCTCGATAGATCCTGATCTCTTCTGATACTGTACATTGCTTTTAACATGTTTGTCTTTGAATATTTTTGTTTATCTGCTCCCTCTTCTATACTCTTCTAACAGTGACACTTTTCGTCTTAATTGTTTTACAGTTTTTCTATATTAAATACTTGATTTCTCCCCTTCCTTTCCCTTCCTGCCCTATGTTTTTGCGGTAAGACTTTATCTGTTATTAATTTAGCTGCACAGTAATATATCCTATTTACTTCTGTTATATTACGTGAATCTCTATGAACAGTCCTAGTTACTGCATTCCTTTGTTTTATCAAGCTTCTAACCTTTTGGGTTTCAATGACTTTCTGCAATCTATTTCTTTCATTGAAATTAATATGTATGTCCACATCTATTAAATCAAACAACACTTCTCTCATTTTCTTATAAACTGATGGGCACATTTCTTGTTCTCCATTTTCTGCAAGCATTCTATAGAAAGTTCCAGAACATCTTCCTGTGCCACGTTATCTTCAGTTTCATCCTGTGATGTCATCCATTGACCTTTCATATGGAAATTCACTGGCCTATAACTCCATCCTTCTCTTGCTTTGCAACTCCAACTGAACTTTTGTACTGGTTTCCTATGGAAGGCACCAAAGTATCTTCACATGGCAACTTATAAGATGTTTCCCACTCCTCTGGTTTCTCCTTAATTTGGAGATCCATTGATCTATCATGCTGTGATGTTATCAGACGTATATTTTCTTTACTAAATCATTCACTTCACAGGTAATCCATAACTTCAGTTTCTGTTTCTTTAACTTTACCATTACTAATCCTCTTTTCTACTTTTCCTCTTTGTTTTCTTATTTTTTGTATTGTAAAATGTTCCATATCTGGATGTATTTGCCTGCATTTCTCTTCAAATATCTTTGGTGCTACTCTTTTTGTATTGATTAGTTTAGCTTTCTCCTTTGCATAATTATTGCACCATATTAGATACCTTTTCTTTCCCATGTCCATATTTTTTCTTCAGATGTCTCTTGCTCCTCCTATTTCTCCTTACTTGAGGGACTTGTTCCATTATGCTGTGATATAACCTGTGTTAGACTTTCTACACTAAATCCTTCACTTTGCAGGTATTCCATAACTTCAACTTCTATTTTTTTTTCACTTCTACTTTACTAATCTTCTATTCTGCATGCCCTCTTTGTGATATTATTTTTTTTTGTATTGGGAAATTTTCCATATTTGGATGCCTTTGCCTGTATTTCACTTTGAATATCTTTGTGGTTGCTTTTTTGTATTGATGAATTTGTTTTTCTCCTTTGTGTAAATAGTAGCTCATATCAAATCTCTGCCTCTCTCTTTCCCATGTCCATATTTCTTCTTTATACCTTTCAAAAATCTCTAGATTTTGTTCTTTATATTTTCCCACTTCCTCAGTCACTTCTTTTTCCAAATGGCCCAAAATTTATAGGTCTTTATAATGTTTTATTAAATATGTTGTATTAATGAACACACACTGTCATTTGAAGCTTCGTAAAGTTTTTTTTGTGCAAATATTTTTATTTCCTTTAATTGCTCTCAGTCTTTTTGCATATCTTCTGTCTGGAAATTCTGGGTTTCTTGCAACAAAATAACAATACATAATTTATTTCTTATCCTCATTAGTCCACTCAATCATCTTTATGGTCCTTTTTGACCTATCAGTTTTTTGTCACAGTTTATGGACCTTTACTTCCATCAACAACAGGGGAGCCATCCGCCCTGTGGACCTGGCCTAGCCCCATTGTAGGAATGTTTTTGTGGCTTGAGGTTTCTATACTGTCATTTTTTCCATTCCTGGCACCAGTGCGCTTGGCAGGATTGGACAGTTTTTTATCCTGGGTCTTGTGCACCCAGCTACCCTTTTTTATTTTTTTAACCAACTTCTATCCATGATGTATGCTATATAAAAACTATATAAAATGCATTTATACAGTATATCAGTATCGTCTTGATGAGATTTTGTGAAAAACAGGGTCCACCTCATGAAGGTACTAACCAAGACTTGCGGATGAATTCAGTTCCAGAAATTCTGCTCTCCTTTGCTTGCTTATTTCTTGTCTCTCCATTTAGACCCCTCTAGAACTCCTATATATTATTGCTGTTGTTCTTTGAGTTCATAAATGATCATACACATTTTCTACTATTCTGCTGTATGACATTGAGAAGAAACAGAAAAAAGATTGTCCAAATGAGCAGATGTCAGGGTAATACCATAGTATTAGAAAGGTGCCAGTTGCCAGGACAGCTAAGGCAGGGCATATTTCAATCTCCAGTAGTTTGGAGTCACCATTGATCCCCTGCACTGCAATATGTGGGCTGTACCTACCATAAGCTCTATTTGGTAGATTATTATTCAGCTGACAACAGTCCACAATAACTTGTTCATTGCAATTATGCTTTTTTTCATTTTTCTTTTTTTGTTACCTGCATAGTTCTGTCCTGGGAATGTGACTTTTTCCTGTTTGTGGTTGAACAGATTATTCAATCTTTCTTTCAGTTTGTTCATGTGTTTAGCCATGGTTTGTTAGTTTTTACAACTTCATCTATGAGTGATGTTATACCCTGATGTTGCTATATTATACACTATTTCTAAAAAACATTTTTATGCTTCATTGTTTACCTCACACTGTATTTCATTTTACACAATCTGCTCATGAACAGAGTATTTAGTATTACCCTTATCATTCTATAGATGCACTACTTAGTGAGTTACAGATTGAATGAAATGTTTCCGAATCTTAAGCTTAATGTTCTTGCTTCACATTACCCATGGGATTTATCAATATTCTGTAATAAGGTACACAATCCTATGCCTTATGTCCTTAGCAAGGAATACACGAGTCGACTTCTCCCCATGTTGTTCCAGTTTCACATACCACCACCTGCAAAGATTGCTGTAGCAAGAGTTAACAGCAGTCAACTTCTTTCAGACAAATGTATCACTGAAACAGAGACAGAAAGCATAGAGCACCAGAGACAAATTGATTTTTAATGCAACCTTGTTAAATAAAGTTGATGGGCAGTTCGGTTCAACCACAATTTCAGAGTATCACCATCAGAAAGCAATGTAGAATAGCAATAGTAAATTTGTTATTGCATATAAAATGTTGATGCTGGTGTTTCTTAGTCTTAAAAGTTTGGGTCTCTGTTAACTGAATGTGTTGATTGCCCCATAAACCCCAACACGTACTACACTCTGCCAACCTAGAGATGTTAGCATTTTCAAGGGAATAGCTTGTGATACCTGGTGCTCAGTCCTTTCTTGCCACCATTTGTGCCTCTGAAAATTACTAAGTCAGTGCCTTCAGAAACGTTTCACATTGATGGGCTTTAAGTTGTTCCCCAGGACTCATCTTTAACCTAGATTATGCTGACGATTTAACTACGTAACCTTCAATTATTAATAGCATAAGCGGTTTGTTTGTATAATAATGTCTGTTTCATTACTGTATTTTGTCTTCATGAAAGTGCTTTGCATTCTGACAAAAAATACAGTGTGTCAAGTGTTTGTATTCATACTGGTCTTGTCAGATTGCCTTTGTGATATAGCCAAAAACTTCATTGTTGATCTGTTCTTCCAAGCAAGGCAATTATAGACAACTTTTTTTTTTTTTTTGGTCAAGCAAGATTTTTCCCTATTTTATGTTTATTTTAAATTTGTTAAATGGGGTAGAATGCTGAGCACAGATGATCAGTTTCAGTCTCGGCCAGGAAAGACAGAAGAAGAAAAATACAAACCAGGTCATAATTAAGCAGGATTTTAAGGTGGCTACATAAAAGAGATATAAAATACATGCCAGTACAGCAATAACTGACATGTGTGAGTCAGCAATATTATGCAAATATATATAGTAAAGAAGAAAGAAGTTGGGGGTGGAATATTTTTATGGCATGACTGTAATGTGTAAATCCAGCAGATTTGTAATACAGGAAGCTAATGGATGTGTTCAGATAAAATATTTTGAGATGTGTTAAGTTTCTGGAAGTGTTTTTTTTGAGTTGAGTTCATAATTTTGTATAGGATGTAATATGTTTTTGTGGGTTGATATGCATTCCTAGAGTTTGTATAAAATTATGGAGAAACAATGATTGTACATTGACCTTTTGTTTAAGGGGTTGTGAACTAGATGCAGTGTCTCTCTGACTTCTAGGGCTGTAGGCAGGTATTTTTCTAATGAGAAACGTTGTGAAGGGGTAGGAAGGACTAGATATTTCAGAGTTTTAGTTGTGATCTTAGAAGGTCAACCATTTGTTAGACTGAGAGCCAATTTGCTTTCACTGTAGTTTTACAGTGGTGTTCATGCTTAGAGATAGAATGAAAAACAGGGACATTTTATTTCTGAGCATTTGCATTAGTGCTCTTAGAGCAGTAGCTAACTCTTCTGGAGTCTGGTTCTGTCCCCTGATCTGGCAACCCACACCACTGTCCTCCCCCTTAAATGAGCTACAGTTACTAGAAAAGGGGATGGGTAGGTAGAAGTTCTTATGTCCTTTTAAACTGTTGCAAACTGATTGTGGCAGGCAGTTGTTACAGTTTATATAACACACAGAGTTCCAGTTCAAAAAAAAAAACTTTCCTTTAAACTGTAGCAACCTGCTTGCCAGCAAGCAGGTTGCTACAGTTTGACATACACAGAATGCAAAAGTACTTCAGTTCTTTAAAAAAAAAAGTGTTTTTCATTTATTTTTAAACTGCAGCAATCTGTTATACATTTGCAGTGTTACTACTATCGTTTATGCCACATATGAAGCACTGTTTCTGTTATGACCACAATTGCAATACCAGCATTCAGAAATGAAAAACAGTAATGATCTACATTGATGACTGATTGATATTTGCTGATCATAGGTTCATAGGGATTTCTGGTACCTTGGAAAAGTGTAAGCAGGGGCTAAGCAGATGAAACATTTACAAGCAATGGGCTGGGAGATGAACCATTTACAGGCTGCCTATGTCCGTTAGAGACTTAGGTACCAAACAATGGTATGAATTTCCTGTTCCCCTTTCAATTGTCCAAATTCCACTTGAATTGGGTTATGGAGGAACTCTGCTTCATGTGGATGGGGGGCCTGTTCCAAAGAAGTAGTAGTCTCTGGGATATATACCTGTCTCTCTTGCAGGTCCTATTTATATCACAGGCAAGGATTAAGTCTTTAAAACAGATTATTCTGATGCTATTTGTTTTGTAGATATATAGGAGGTCCATCAGGGTGGGTTCTGACAATGTCTTGTATGCCTAGCATAGAGTTCTTCTCAATAGCCTGTAGGAAAAAGAGCTATTTATTTTGAGATTTTATAGGTTTGTTGGTAAGTACTAAGCTAGTTAGCCTTATGGGTCATTTTAAGCCTAACCAAATTCCCTTAAAGGTGAGAATCAAACCCTGTAACTTGTATTTATGAGATAAACACCTTAAGGATTATGCCATGCCCCCTAACACATTGCACCTGAAGTGACTGGCCCCCTTTACCCCACAGCAGCTATGCTATGGGATCTTTGAAGCTGATGTAACTAGGAGGAGGCTATATTCCAGTCGTGAGACAAGAATGCATTTTACTATTGTAGTTCTGGATTCTTTGGAGAGGAAAGGAGGAAATTTTGAGGGAGATTTTATTGGAGCAAAATAAGAAATTGTTAACTTTTTTCTTTGTGTTCAAATAGAAGTGATCAGAATGAGAGCATGGGTATTCCCTTTATTTGTAAATGTATATGCTATATTTCTTGACTGGGAAACCAGAATGTTCAGCAGTCTATCTGAGTGGAGTCTTTGGATGATCCATGAAGCATGATATGGAAAAACCTGAAGCAGAAATAAAACTGACTTAGAATAGAAAAAATTGCAGAATAATGAAAGATTCATGTCACAGTACATAATATAATATCAGGTCTGCAAAATAATACAATAAAAGACATAAAGGGTATTGAGTGGCAGCTATAAATGTGTTGCATTAGACAAAGCATGCAATAGTGCGTCAAACTGAGATATATATATATATATATATATATATATATATATATATATATATATATATATATACACACACACATACACACTGTACAAGTTCAAAATGTCATTTTAGATAAAGTATGAACTGCACAGCAAAGTAATGGATTTACATAGATTTAGGGTGTTAGTTTGAAATAAGTTTTACTGAGGGCATGTAGCTTTTTGTTCATATGTTTATAGGTGATTACTAGGCTAATGGCATATGAGCCTTTACAAGCCTAGCCAATAATATCCAGGATATGGCAGTATTATATCTACATTCCCCAGATATGAGATGGGGTAGTACCAAGGTAGTAGGTCTTTAGGTGTTGGAGTCCTGAGTCATTTTACAGACTGCATCTGTCCATAAAGTACATGAACTGTACCCCAGGAGTGAATTTATGGTTCCTCATCCATTTATCCAAATTCTTTTTGAAGAGAGTGAGGGACGTGCTTTGTTTTACAAAGATGGAAGTTTATTCCATAGACAAGGCAGCCTTTAGAATACAAATCTGTCTCTCCAGCAAGTTCTGTTAGAGTCACAAATAAGGTTTAGGTCCATGGAATACATAATCTGTGTATAATTTGTCTTGCAAATATGTAACATTTTCATCAGGGCTCAATCAGAGAATGCCTTGTAGGTCAGGCGTAAGTCACTTCTCAATAAACGATATGAGATGGAGAAAAGGGGTAGCTTCTTTAGTCAATCTGCATAATACATGTGCCTTGCAGTTTGTATTTATTTTAGTAAGAAACCTCTGGGGCTACTCCAGGTGATGTAAGTCCTGCTTAGGTACATGTGGAAGGGAGCATTGTACTGTATTATGGTCCTGATGAAGACCGGATAGAATGCACTTTGACTTCCTTTGATCTTGATGCCATGCCTTTACTTATAACTTAAGCCACACAGAAGGATTTCCTCAGTACCGTAGCTAGCTGGTGGTCAAAAATTAGGTTACTATCTATCTGTATTCCTAGGCCCCTAACCACTGGGTCTACTTTTAGGGGTGTCTATCAATATTATAATGTGCAGTAATATCTGATATACTGAAGGGTTTGACTATACATTTTTTAGCATTTAGTTTCAGACCATAGTTTTGGCACCAGTTGTTTTTCATTTTAAGCCTGTTTGTAGGATGTCAGCATCATTTAGGGATTCAATAATTATTCACAGCTAAGAGTCATTGGCAAACTTGGTGAGCCAGAGGCCTCTGATATTGCCCTTCACTTCAGAGAAGTATATTCCAAACAGGAGGGGTTCCAACTCTGAGGCCTGTGAGACACTGTTAGTAACAAGTTTCTTATCAGAGGTGGATACACCTATCCAGACAACATGCACCATGTCAGTGAGCCACTTTGCTTTCCATATGATGATGTTTGGGTTTATGCCTAATTCAGTATGTTGATCTATGAACTTCAAGTGGGGGATTGTGTCATGCTTTCACCAGGTCTCATTAAGTAGTGTGTACCATTTTACCCTCATCTATGGCCCTGGTAAGTTTTAACAAAGCAAAACTGGGTCTAGTCTAGTGTTGGAGAGTTCCTATGTTGTTATTGATCAGGTCTATGATAATTCTCTCTATGGCCTTGCAGATGACTGGTCAAGCTTATGGGTCTGTAATTCCCTGGGTCAGTTGATTGGTCCCCTCATACAGAGGGACAATTGTTGCAGTCCTTCATTCCTCTAGGGAAAAGCCTGTATGGAGGCTGTGGTTAAAGTGGGTTTCTAGTGGCCCAGATAGAGTCTGTTTTAAACTATTTAAGAAGCATCCTGGAATGTTGTTGGAACCAATGGAGGCTGTGTTTTTGGCTTTAGTGATCACAGTAAGGACCTGTTCCCTCATAATGACTGATAGGGGGATGGCTGTGGGTAATTTTTTAGGTGTGGTAGGAGGTGATGGGGGGAGGGGGGTCATTTGAACTAATAACCTGTAGAAAGGCACCAGAAACCAGCTGGTCCACTCAACAGAAGTTTAATTCAAAGTGCACATGAACACAGTGATTTAAAAGCACAAAGCACATCAAGCACATAAACATTGTAAAAACAGTTCCCCTTACGTTTTTGTCTTACAAACTTCATCAGATAGGCATGCACTATAATTAATTTAATGTAATAAACTCAGGTCTGCTAAATTATAAACCACAACAGTATAACAACAATTATTTCATTAAATTAATTATAGAATAACATTTATATAAATATTTATATATTTTATATAGTCAGTTTATTTATTTATTTAATCATTCTTGCTTCTTCCACTAGATGATGCTATTTCATGCTACCTTATTTTACCATTTTTTACATAGTTTTTATGTTTATTATAAAAATGTTTTTATAAAATATTTATTGTTTTATAACATGAGTATTTTATGTGGATAATTCAGATAATACACCCTACTTGATAAATTTTACATTACAACAGTTTTAAGACTGATTTCATGTTACAGGTTTTATTTCATTCATCTCATACATTCTGTATTTTAAGTAATTTAAAATGAACCTTCATTGTTAATTGTTTAATTGCTCAATGCTTCTTATTGGTTAATTTCCATTTGAAAATATATTTAACATGGCCTTTGGGACAGTACATGCCTATCTGATGAAGTTTGTAAGATGAAAACGTAAGGGGAAAGTACAGTTTTGTACCTACCATAAATGTAGATGTTCGGGAGTATACCCTGCTGCAGTCATCACACTTGGGTTATCCTGCCATCAGGCGGTCCCACAGTCAGCCCAAATTCCAAAGTCTTGGTCCAGCGTCGGTTGCTGTTTCTTCTTCCCTGACGTCAGAGTGCCAGGGGTATATCAGAGGCATCCAACGCCATTTTCTTCAGTTTTTCTTGCCCCAGATGTCAGGTGCCCCTAATAGGTAGGCAATATATATATATATATATATATATATATATATATATATATATATATATATACATATACATACATACATATAGCTATATGAAAATAAAACAAAACCCTTAGGCACAAGCAAATACACCACAGAGGTAGTATAGGATAGAGTGGTAGAGATAAGTTGAGCTAGTTCATAGGGGATGGAGGGAGGGTAACCTGGACTGCAGCAGGGTATACACTCGAACATCTACATTTATGGTAGGTACAAAACTGTACTATGTTCATCGTGTTACCCTGCTGCAGTCATCACACTTGGGTAGAATCCCAAAGCTAAGGATGGGTGGTGGAGTTAAACAGGGTTAGAGGAGGCTAGAAGGCCCTGCAAAACTGCAGTGGCGAAGCCAGCTCTAGTCTTAGAGTAAAGTGGTAAGTGGTAATGTTTGGTGAATGTGTGTACTGAACTCTAAGTTGCAGCTTCCAGAATATCCTTGGTTGGCACCCCCCTGAGGTAGGCTGTAGATGTAGCTGCTGTCCTGGTAGAGTTGGGCCTTATGCTAGCAGGAACTGGTTTTCCATGGTGGGTGTAGCAAAAACGTATGCAATGTCCTATCCATTTGGAAATGGTCTGTTTTGAGATAGCCTTTCCTTGTGTTGCTGTAGCATACGATACAAAAAGATGGTCAGATTTTCTGAAAACCTTAGTTTTATCCAAGTAGTAATGTAGCTGCCTGTAAATGTCCAAGGAATGTAGGAGTCTTTCTCCTTTGTTCTGCGGATTTGGAAAGAAGGTGGGTAAATGGATGGTTTGATTTAGAGCCACACTAGATACCACCTTAGACATAAAGGAGGGGTTAGTTCGTAGAGAATCTCTGTCTTGAAAAATGAGGAAAGGCTCTACTGCCATTAGTGCCTGAAGCTCTGAAACTCTTCTCGCTGAAGTAATTGCTAGCAGCAGGGCAGTCTTCCATGATATAAACTTTAAGTCAGCTGAGAAAGCTGGCTCAAAAGGAGGCAGCGTAACTTTTTCCAGAACGAAGTTGAGGTCCCAAGTAGGTGTTGGTGTTCTCCTGGGAGGCCTAATGTTTTTGGCCCCTCTGAGAAACTGCCTTAGGAGTGGATGTGAAAATAAGGGAGGATCCGTGTTGTAGTGAGCTGAAATAGCTGAGGCGTGGATTTTAATAGATGAGAAAGAAAGCACTTTATGTAGCATCTCAGTTAAATATTGCAAAATCTGAGGTATGTCAGGCTGAAGGGTATTTTGGACTTTAGCTTGGTTCCAGGCGCAAAACCTTTTCCATTTGTCTGAGTAGGCTTTCCTGGTGCTGGGCCTCCTGGCCTCCAGAATAACATCCATAACAGCTTGTGAGAGAGGAGCTGGCTGGTTGCTTAGGTGATTTGCCATGCAGCCAAGTTTAAGGTTTTGAGTTGGACGTGTAGAATCTGATTGTCTTGTTGTGTGAGCAGATGGGTAATTTGTGGTAGAATCCATGGTGGGCCCTGGGCCATATTCCTTAATAGTGGGTACCAGTGCTGGCGTGGCCAGTCTGGGGCAATGAGTATCATTTGGGGTCTCTCCATCCTGACTTTCAGCAGCACCTTTGTGAGAAGAGGTAATGGAGGAAAGGCATATACTGTCAGCATTTTCCAACTGAATGAGAGTGTGTCCACTTTCCAAGCTTGATGGTGAAAAGTCCTTGTGCAAAATTTTGTTAGTTGATAGTTTTGGGGGCTGGCAAATAGGTCTATGTCTGGGAGCCCCCATTTTTGAGTTATCATTGCAAATACTTGTGGATCCAGTTTCCACTCGTGGGGATCCATGATGTTTCTGCTTAGGTCGTCTGCCAATGTGTTCTTTTTTCCTGGCAGGAATTGAGCTTGTAATTGAACTTGGTACGCCAGTGCTGTGTTCCACAAGGTCATTGCTTGCCTGCATAGAGGGTAGGAGCATGTACCCCATTGCTTGTTTATGTACCACATTACTGTGGTGTTGTCTGTTCTTATGATAAGCTGTCCTGGATGTAAGAGGTCCTTGAAGGCCGGCAGAGCATTTTGTACAGCTAGCATTTCTTTTTGATTGATGTGCAGATTCCTTTGATCTGCAGTCCTTATGCCTGGAATGCACCGTCCTGCCATGTGTGCCCCCCAGGCATAGTCCGATGCATCTGTTGTCATAGTTTGCCTGGCTGGGGGTAAGGAGAAAGGCTGACCCTTGTTGAGGTGATATGCCTGTGACCACCATAGGAACTCCTGTTGAAGGTAGGGAATGAGAGGTATCATTGTTTCCAAGCTGTGGCTGTGTTGAGTCCATACGCTTTTTAGGTACCATTGTATTTTCCTCATATGTAGTTTTGCAAATGGTATTAGTAGTATGCAAGATGCCATGAAGCCCAAGGCCTGCAGAATTTTTCTTGCAGGGAGTTGGGTCTTTGTTGCCATTCCTCTGAAGTATTGAGTTAATTGTAGTTGTTTGTCTGGCATCAGATAAGCCATCTGGGCCATTGTATTCAAGCTGGCACCCAGGAATGTCATATTTTGTGAGGGCACTAGTTTTGATTTCTTTTCATTTACTGTGTACCCTAGGCAACTTAGAAGATGTTTTACAAAAGCCAGGTGCTGTAAGAGAATGTCCTTGCTTTCTGCTTGGATGAGGCAGTCGTCCAGGTATGGGTATATTTGAATTCCTCTTTGTCTGCAGTATGCAATTACTGGCGCCAGGCATTTTGTGAAGACCCTGGGCGCAGTAGATAAGCCAAAGGGCAATGCAGAGAATTGGTAATGGGTTGAACCTGCAAAGAAACGGAGGTATCTTCTGTAATTTTGTCTGATAGGGACATGCAGGTATGCCTCCTTGAGGTCCAACATTACTAGCCAAGCTTTCTTGCCCAACATGGGAAGAAGCTGCTGTAGTGTTAGCATCTTGAATTTGGGTACTTGCAAGAAGGTGTTTAAAATTGAAAGGTCCAGAATGGGTCTCCAAGCATTGCCCTTTCTGGGGACTAGAAAGAGCCTTGAGTAAAATCCTTGGCCTTGCTCCTGTGTAGGTACCAGTTGAATGGCTCTCATGTCCATGAGAGCTGTAATTTGTTTTTGTGCCTCTGCCCATTGATTTTGTGGCAGGTTTGGCATTCCTTTTATCTTTGGCAAGGTGTGGAAATGGAATCCGTATCCTTGTGAGATAATGTCTAGGACCCATTTGTCCTTTGTGACGATGCACCAGTTGTCTGCAAAAAGTGCTAATTTTCCTCCCAAGGGAGCTGCCAAGAGAGTTTTGCTTGGCAGTTTGAGGTATAAGTCATTGTGCTTGCCTTCTAGTAGTTTGTGGCCTATCTTCTCCTCCCTTCTGTGTTGCAGTGCCCTATTGGCGGGGTTTGTAAGGGATTTGTGCTTGTCCTCTGCCCCTTGGATGCCTGTATTTACCCCTCTGTGGTCTGTCAGAAGCTGGAAAGGACCAATTTTTTGTTGGCCAATTTCTGCTGAAGCGTGGGGGCTGTACTTGTAAGAAATCTTTGACCGTCTGCATAGATTTTGCCTTATCCTCCATTTTCTTTAAAACCTCCTCTGCTTTAACCCCAAACAAGACTTCCTGCTGTAAGAGTGCATCTAGTAACTTTGCTTTAACATGATCAGGCAGAGATTGTTCCTTTAACCAAGCATGCCTACGTATAACAGACCCAGTAACAGCTGCTCTAGAAGAAGCTTCCAAGGCATCAAAACCACATTGTAAAGTATGTTTTCCCACCTGTTCAGCTGCATGCAACAGATCCTGCATTTGCTTGAATTCAGACTGTTGAGGGTGCGTGCCCATTTTTTGTTTTATATGAGACATTAGGAATTGCTGGTATTTAAGCATGTGAAATTGACAATTTAGTGCTCTCATAGCTAGAGTAGCTGAGGTGTAAACCTTCTTCCCCCACCTATCTAGTGCTCTGGAGTCCCTTTCAGAGGGTACAAGATTTTTAGCCATAGAAGCCTTAGCCCCCTTGGGACCCTGGGAGATTGTCTCTGGATCAGCAACAGGACTTTTGTATAGGAATTTGTGTGAGTCAGGCACTCTATAGTATCTATCTGGTTTGGCTGGAGCAGGAGGCAGAGAATCTGGATTTAGACTAGATTCTAAGAAAACATCATCCACAATGTCCAAAACTTGGGGGATAGCAAGGGGTCTGTGCTGGGGGAGTAAAAGAAATTCTTGGAGCCTTTTCTTTGAGTCGGAATAGTCCTGACCTTCCCAGTGGAAATGTTCCCTCATGGTATGTAAGGTTTCCCCAAAGGAATAATCTTCAGGGGGAGAAGCTGAGGGAATGGAATCTTCAGCATCAGAATCTTCATAAGATGGAAAAGAGTAATCTTGTTCCTCAGGGGAGCCTGAGGAAACAGACACTTGATCAGAGGAGGCATAGTCCTCCTCTTGTCTAGGCCTTTTGTTGGGGGGGGGGGGTTGGGAACCCCTGATCAAAGAAATTAAATTTTCAGCCATTTTAAGCATCTGTTTCTTAGGCATAGGGCCTTGACCTGGAGACTGAAGAGTAGTCTTTTTTGGTTTTAGAGGATTCTTAATCTTAGCATAAGATTTAATGGTGAGAGTAGTCGGTCTGAAGACACCTTAAGAAACCAAAGGTGTTTCTACAGCACCGGCTTCTCCTACTGCAAAGTTGTCGGTAGGGTCTAAAGAAAATGGCTGCATCAGCCCAGAACTCTCTGTTGGAGAGGCCGAGATGGTCTGGGGATCCAATTCAGCGGTAGCCAGGGGCTGTGTAGGCGCCTCACTGAAAACCGGAGAACCGGTGACCTGCCCAGATGAGGCCTCGGAGTCTGGCTTGGATCTAGGCTGCCTTTCTTTATCTTTGCACTTTTTATGCACGCCGGTAGTCATTTGCTCTGATGGCATAGTGCAATTAAATTTCCTACTGAAATAGTGTTGTGCGAAATTAAAGCGTCGCTTAATAGTTCGCTTATTGAACCTAGCACAAAACCGACAACCAGTGACATCGTGGTCTGGGCCTAGGCAAGGTATACAAAAAGAATGAAAGTCCTTATGAGGTATTTGCTTCCCACAAGAAATGCAATTGTTAACTCTTTCTGACATCGGACTGAGGCAAGAAAAGGTTCCCCAATGGGGTACTTAGCTTTGAAGACTTCGGACTGAAACTCAATTCGAAAATCTCAGGTGTCGGCCGACTGGCACTTGCAAACTGCTTCTGCTTCGGGCACCGCGCAACAAGAAAGACTGAAGAAAATGGCATTGGATGCCTCTGATATACCCCTGGTGCTCTGACGTCAGGGAAGAAGCGACAGCAACTGATGCCGGACCAAGACTTTGGAATTCAGGCCGACTGTGGGACCGCCTGATGGCAGGATAACCCAAGTGTGGTGACTGCAGCAGGGTAACACGATGAACATCTGTTTTTACAATGTTTATGTGCTTGATGTGCTTTGTGCTTTTAAATCACTATGTTCGTGTGCACTTTGGATTAAACTTCTGTTGAGTAGACCAGGTGGTTTCCAGTGCCTTTCTACAGGTTATTAGTAACTTTTGGGCATTTTCAACCACTTTGTTTACGTTTAATTAACATTTGAACTAAACTTGTTGGCCAGCAAGTTTGCTATAGTTTCAGGCTGGGTGTAAATGTTACTGTTCATGATTAATTAAGCACATTGCTGAGTGTTTCCCCAAAGGCTACAAACATAATTTAAAAAAGCCTTATGGTTACCTTTCATCTGTGAGGCTACCCTTGCCTCGTAGTTTGCTTTGGCAGATTTGGCTACCTCTCTAATTTGTTTTAGACTGGTAAGTGTCTTTTTACACTGTTTTGTCTGTTTCTTTTTGGATTTGGAGAGATTTTTTTTCTTTTTGTTAAATAGCCTATTTATGCTAGGGATTCAACAAGGTGGTTTACTTTTGCCAGTAATCATAGGTTTGACTTGGACAGGTACTGCCTTCTCTTTGCAGCTATGAATCTAGTTGTACAGTGCTTTTGTGTACAGCTCAGACTAGGCTTCGGCATCATCTGGTTTCAGAGGGGCTTAAAAGTTCAATGAGCTGTCAGTTAGTTTCAGGTAATTGGCCTTAACAAAGTTCTTAACAGGTTTGGAGTTTGATAGGGGTTATAGGTTAGTTTTATTACTAAAGGAGATCATTTTGTGGTCAGATCTTACCAGAGAGGCATTAATGCATGGAAGGGAGCAGCATCATCTCATGTTAGTGAGTACCAGGAATAGGATATTTGTGCCTCTAGTTGGGGAGCTAACCATTTGCTCCAGGGTGTTTGCATTGATGAAGTCCAAAAACCTTTGGGCAAGTGAATTATGGGTTATATAATTCTCCCAGTTTATGGAGGGGTAGTTGAAGTCACCCAAAAGTATGGTGTTAGGGTGAATGTTAAGAGATTCCAGTAGGTTTAGATAGGAGGTGTGGTTTTCCAGACTCATGTTAGGGGATCTGTAGCTAGTAAGGATATGATAGGGGGTCACACTTATGGTTAGTTGGGCATGGAGCAGCTCAAGAAAATCATGTAGTCTAGCAGTGTATTTGTACTTTATGAACACTGAGACACCTCCTCCCTTTGTTTTACCCTGGGTTTTTTTGGGAGGGGTTGAAATGTATAAAAGGGATTGTAGCCCTCGATAGCCAAAGTGCTTTCTATGGCTCTTGAGCTATGTTTCTGTGATTGTGCATATGTCTGTGTTCTCAAGGGGGAGGAGTACTTCCAGAGAGTGCAGTTTTTTATTTAAACTCCTAGCACTGAGCAGCAGTACCTTTAAGTAGTCATGAGTGATATTTGTTATGTTGGAGGGTTTAACAACTTGGCACGGCCTAAAGAAAGCACTGTGGGGATAGAACAAATTTTTGCCAGTATTCAGAAGCCAATTGGTAACAAGTGCAAACCATCATGGTTTGTTAATCATGTCTCCCCAGGCTGACAGATATTGGATCTCTTTGTTATGACACAATAAAATAAGTTAAACACTCATTCATTTTTTTGCTGGTACTGTGGCATCACCATTGGTGAAGGTAGGATGCTACACAAGGCTAGATTCATACCCACCTAGGATATATATTCAGATAGTGCCCTCTTGTGTCTCTTTATATAGCCAAGTGAAGTACGTCTTGGGTTGTTTATTCCCACATGAAATATGACTATGTCATACCGGGACTTGTGGTTTAAAGACCTAAGTGCATGGATTATCTGGCAGACCCTGACTCCAGACAGACAGCTCATTGCGATCTTTTCATTGTTTAGCCTGATAAGCTGGATATTGGTATGTCTTACAATGGAATCCCCAATAACAAGAATGTTTGGCTGTGTGGTGTGTTGCCTTATGGGCTTGGAAGTGGAGCAACTATGATTTTTTAGAGTTATGTGTTTTGTGAGGAGCTGTCTTTTTTGGCTGTGCTTATTGCCACTGAGGGATGATTTTCGGAGAGCTTTGAGGTTTGAGTATATTACATGTGAGTATCTTAGCATATGCACTTGTTTCTTAGTGTTGGTAGTGCGTGTTTTGGGTGTAATGCTTACAACCTGGTTTGCATTTTTTGTGTGTGTATGTGAGAGCTTTGCCTCCAGTGACATTGTGTATCTACATCTCTGTCTCACACACAGACACAGACACACACACACACACGTGCACACACACACTGTATTTGTCTTTTCTAAAATTAAATTGTTTTCCATGAACATAAGGCAGTTACTACACTGCCTCAGGATGCCCATATCTACGAGGCTAGAAACAGAGATGACAGGGAAACACCTATTCATTGTACCAGATCCTTAATGGATGGAAAGAGTAGGGGAAAGTCACTTAAAGGTCTAAGTGACATTTTTTAGTAGTATACTGTAAGATTACCTGCAGTAGTGCTGCCCTCTATGCAAACTGACAGCTCTCTGAGCAGCTATGAACAGTGGGAAACTATGGAGAATATTTCCTGTGGGGGGGGGGGGTTAAGCTGCAAAGGGTTGGTTATATACAAGGCATAGATAACTGCATTTGTGTGATTCACAAAAGCAAGGATTTTATACAAGCAGGAGTGTCGCTCTTCTCTCTCTCTCTCTCTCTCTCTCTCTCTCTCTCTGACATAGATGACTAGCAGCTGGGTATTTTGTTTAGATGCTTTAATACATAGAAACACATAAGGATGGACAGCAACATCATAAAATACAAAGTTGCTAATAGACAGATCTTACATACATGCATGCTTACATCTCAATGGCTTGCTACAAAATGGCAGTCTAGCTTGCACGTGCTCAGTATTAATACACTTGTGCAAGCCCTTGGATAGCTTCTTAAAGGTATATACACACACATCGATCTACATCCTCCCTCTTAAAAAGAGTTGGACATGCATTACTATATACATCAGAAACAAAACAGTGTTCATGTTCAAGTTGCTTCATATCTGTTACTGGGTTTAGAGATGTGACCATATCTTGTAACATAACAATCTAGACCAAATTTAGCAACAGGGACAGTCTTTGGTGCACAACTCACACCAGGAACTTCTGAATTCATCACAAGAATGGGAATTTCCTCTGAAAGTTCTTCTAGAATTGGAACACTGGACAACTCACTCTGAGTTAAAGGCTAGGCCACCAGTCTCAAATGTTTCCGATTCCACCTAAAAACTGCTCCTTTTGATTCCATAATGTATGATCTTGAATCTGGGTAAATATTCTTCAGTACACCAATCAGTGTAGCTCAGTATTTATACACTTATCCAAGCCCTTGGATAGCTTCTTAAAGGTATATACACAAACATTGATTTACAAGGAGGAAAGACTTTTACACAGTTAAGCCAACAGGCTAGTCAGATAAACACACAGTATGTCTTCCACCAGCAGTTCCCAATGAGGATGGTTTGAATCAGCCCTCTGCTGCCACCAGAGTGAGAATAAAAACCTGTTAATGTAAACTGAACTAATTTTGAGCTCAAGTGCAGTAACAAATGATTTGCAAAAAAGGACAGAACTCTTGCAGTATCAGGAATCCTTAGAAATAAGTTCACAAATCCTGAAAAATGTACTTTTGTGTATGGAAAAAATGTGCACAAATGTAGGAAAACTTCTAGAAACACAGAAAAACATTGTAAAACTTAGAAACATTGTGGCAAACTAAGAATAGCTTTTGCAGTATCAGATGAGATTAGGAAATATCAGAATGCTCTTAAAACAGCCTAAGAGTAGTACATTAACAAATATATGGCATTTCTTTAACAAGTGCAGGCTGAAGGACAGTGATAAGTTCAACAGAATCAATAAATGTAGCGCACAGCTATTAAGTACCACTGAGACAGTTAAAGCTAGTGAAAAAAAAGAACTTGTATCAGCTTTGGAAGGTCCACACATGGTTTTACATGCAGTCCAAGGTGTTGTAGTAACAGGCATCCATGCCAGTCACAGGGGCGCTTTAAATAAATGAGCCAAAAAAGGGCATGTTTGGGACTGGAACCCAGGACCTCTCACACCCTAAGTGAGAGTCATATCCATAGATCAACACGCCATGCTCTCATTCTGATCATTTTTCTTAGGTGGCAGACTGATATAAAAGGAGAGAAACAAACATTCACTAGAGGTTCATATGTGAGCAGACCTTTACTCATATTATTAGGATCCTAAGTATATAGCAGGTGGACAGTACAAGAGAAATAGAGGAAGGAAAGAAGAAACAATATAAAAGGAAGTTATAGGTAATAGAGCAGATGAATAAATACATGAAAAAGATGAGATGTCAACATCTTTTGAGAGAATCATAATGATGCTATGGGATGCAAGGGTCATTGAGAAGGTGTGGAATCACATTAGTCAAGTCAGAGTCATCTGGTTAAGGACAAATGCAGAAAATTATATTTAGCAATACAGGTGACACAGGAAAGAGGGAGACAGAGTCATTGGTGTCAGTGTTTTGGCTCATAAATGATCAATCAACAGTGCGTTTGTGAGTATGGGAGGCATTAATTGGCTAGCAGTAATTTAATCTCAGTGATCTAATCGCTCAACAGAAAAAAGTGTATTAAAAAAGTGACTAAAAGGCAATGGTGAAAAGCAGGTCATTCAGAGTTTGCTGGAAACCAGTCTATCTAGTTTTGCAGTGAGTCATAGAATTTCTTGATAATACTTTCTGCATTGATAAAGCATGCTGTTCTGTGGTACAGGAAGGTTGGGTTTCCCTGCACTATTTCTATTAGATGTGTGAGAAACCAATATCTTCTTATTGGATAGTGACATAGATATGAGGGTTGACATGAATATATTTCATTGCAGAAGTCAGGGATTATTTTACCTTGTGTAAGGATTCAGAATCTGATTGTAGCTGACCAGGAACCACTCCAGCACGTTTGCAGACGTCGACCAACATAGCTGTAACCACACTGTCATTTCCTTTGGGATGGAGGGATAAAGCACTGGCAGCAACTCATCTGACTCAGCATTGATTAGTGGCCTGAGCACCTGCTGGCATTGGTTTCAGAGAGGAAATGAATGAAATGTCTTAACAAGCTCATTTGACTTTGAGGGTAGGGGTGAGAAGCATATGTTTGGACATATTATATATCTGAATCTCTTTTGTAGACTAGAGAGAAAAAAAGATGATGCATTCTTAAAGGACGGACACTTGATTACATCACAAGTAGAGGCACAGATATAGGTTCAGAGGCAAGTACTAGGCTAACTGCCATTATAAGCCTAGACAGTTTCCCTTTTTGCATTTTAATTAACCTATCTCATTTGGTTACAGACTGGCCTTACCCATCCCATGGTCAATAATTATATATTACCCTTAATGAGAAAAACGAGATCGTACTACAGATAATTTTAAAGGTCCCATGCACGGGATAAAACATTTAAGAGCTGCCTCTATCCATTAGTAGTCAGAGAGTAGTCCTGGGATAAATGTTATGTTTCCCATCCATAGAATCAAGATGCTCTTGAAAATGGAAATAGGGTGAACTTTTTTTCTTTTTTGTATATGGGGTATCTATTCCAAAGTGCTGTTATTATGTATGAGATATACCTGTATAAAGACATGCATTGCAAAGACATATTGCATGACTACCATTACATCACATAAAAAGGCATAGATATGCAGTACAAAGACACATTACATGCCAACCCATTGGATGTGAAAACGTTTGCATACTGAAGCCAAGTCTTAAAGAAATAAATGTCATCCCAGTATTTGCAAGATGGCTGATTTTCCTAGTTCACCAGAATCTGTCCTCACAGGAAAAAAAAAAAAAAAAAAATATATATATATATATATATATATATATATATATATGTGTGTGTGTGTGTGTGTGTGTGTGTGTGTGTGTGTGTATATAATTATATATATATATATATATATATATATATATATATATATGTGTATACATATACACACACACACACACATATATATATATATATATATATATATATATATATATATATATATATATATATATATATATATATATATATATATATATATATATATATATAGTTCCACTTTGAATCATCGAAAGCTTGAAACATCGAAATTCTGATCATCGAGACCAGAACATCAACTTTCAAACCATTGAAGATTCAAAGGGAATGTAAAAAAAAGAAAAAACTTCTAAAAACTATTTTATGCAGGGAGACTTCGCCCCCGTGCACCCCCCACACCCCTATACATTGTATATATATATATATATATATATATATATATATATAAATACTATATATATATATATCTATCTATATATATATATATATATATATATATGTATATATATATATATATATATATATATATATATATATATATATATATATATATATATATATATATATATATCTATATATATATATATATATATATATAGGTTCATAGGTTCATAGGTAGATACTAGGCTATCTGCCCTAGGGCATTTATAAGCCTAGCCAGAGTGCATTTGGCTTCTACCTCCCTATTAGATTAGCCTACTGTGCCTCTGTAAAGTAGGTCACAGAAGGTACCCTTTTAAGATTAGTTTACTGTGCCACTGTTTAGCAGGGACACAGAAGATATCCCAGGGGTGAATTTGCGATTTCCCATCCACGCGTCCAGATTTCGCTTGAAGAGGGTCAGCGAGGGGCTATGTCTAACATGAAATGGGATTCTATTCCAGAGTGAGGGGAGCCTCTGGGAAATGAATCTGTCCCTCCAGCATGTCCTATTTATTTTTGTGCTGAGGTTTAGGTCCCTGGAGCATGTAGCTATAAGGGACTTGGATTTTTTGAGGTGGAGCATGTCCATTAATTCTGGGTTTGACATGGCTTTGTACGTCAGGCATAGATCGCCTCTGAGTAGGCGGTAAGCAACTGAGTAGAGCTGGAGTTTCTTTAGTCGAGCTGCATAGGACATCTGTTTGTAGCCCATGATCCTCTTGGTGCAGTACTTTTGGGGTCTCTCCAGTTGCTGCAGGTGTCGGGTAAGGTACATCCCAAAAGGGGCATTGTATTCAATTATGGGCCTGATGAATGATGAGTAGAGGGGCACAATGACCTCTCTTGATCTAGATGTGAACCCTTTTGTGATAAGGTGGGCTATATAAAAGGTCTTTCTAACCACTTTGGCAACGTGATTATCAAAGGAGAGATTACTATCTACGTTGGTCCCCAAATCTCTAATTACTTCTTCTGTACTTAATGGATTACCACCTATGTGGTAATTTGTGGGCACCTTGTTTTTCCCAAAGGGGATGACTATGCACTTTTTAGCATTTAGCTTGAGGCCGTGGCTCTGGCACCAAGCATCCGTCTCTGTGAGACCCTTTTGGAGGATGCTTGTGTCAGCTGGAGATAAGATTATGGCCCCCAGTTTGCAGTCATCTGCGAACTTTGTCAGCCATAATCACCCCATGTTAGCCTGAACCTCAGAGAAGTATATACCGAACAAGAGAGGTCCCAGAACGGAGCCATGTGGGACACCACTTGTAACTGGTTTGGATTCGGACATGGCGCCTGCGATTCTGACCATGTGGGTTCTATCTCTGAGCCAGTTTGCAACCCATCTTGTGATATAGGGGTTGATATTTAAGCTGGTAAGCTTATTTATGATGCCTGAGTGGGGTATTGTGTCGAAGGCTTTTGCGAGGTCCAGGTAGGCTGTGTGGACTACCTTGCCCTCATCTATGGCTTTGGTAACTGTTTCAAAGAAATCAACTAGGTTTAATAGGCAAGATCTGCCCTTAACAAAGCTGAATTGGGTAGGGTCCAGTGTCTGGAGGCTCCCAATGTCTTTGTTTATGAGTTTCATGATAATATGCTCCATAGCTTTACAGACCAGACTAGTCAGGCTTATGGGACGATAGTTTCCGGGGTCCGTTGTGGCACCACCTTTGTGGAGTGGGACCAGTGTAGCTGCACGCCATTCTTTGGGTACATATCCTGTAGTAAGGCTAAGTTTGAACAGTGACTTAATGTGAGATTTCAGTTCTTCTTGGAGCTTGTGTAAGACACAGCCTGGGACACCGTCCGGTCCCATAGATGCTGTGTTTTTTGCTTTGGAGAGGGCAGCTTTCACCTGTGCAGCTGTGATGTCAGGGAGGTTACATTCAGTTGGGATAGGCATTTGCTCCTTTGGGGGGGGGGAGTTTGCGCTGAATCTGTCTGCCAGGATGTTGACTATGCCTGTAGGTTCGGTATATTTTGTACCGTTATGCAACAATTCAGAGCATATCTGGCAGTTTCCGCCCATGTTCCTGACATAACTAAAGAAGGCTAATGATTATCTTTAGTGTCTAGTGCAATTTTTCTTTCATCGAAATTCATATGGTCGAGCCCATATCATTGAGTGATTAGAACATCGATGTTGTCAAGGGGAAGAAAACGGTAAGTAAAAAAGGGAAAAAGCTAGTGTTTCTGCAGGGTAGCAAGGTGCCCTGCACACTGTGTCTGTGAATGTCCCATCTCTGTGATGGCACTGCAGACAGGGTATGGGAAATCTCCTGTTTAGCACTTTTGCATATAGATTTCCCTTTACCCCACAGTAGTGCAATCTCAGAGTTGGTATATTAAAGTTGGGTGTGTGTGTGGAGTGCAGCTCCCCACATGGGGGGTGCAGGGGGCAAAGTCCCCCCTGCATAAAATAGTTTTTAGAGGTTTTTTTTTCTTTTTTTTACATTCCCTTTGAATCTTTGATTGTTTGAAAGTCAATGTTCTGGTCTCAATGATCAGAATTTTGATGTTTCAAGCTTTCAATGATTCAAAGTGGAACTATATATATATATATATATATATATATATATATATATATATATATGCCACATAGGGTTCATGCCCTGGAGAACAAATAAGGCTATAGAGTGGCTTGGAGGGCAAGACTTAATTGTCAGCATGGGGGTACTATGGTCCCAGTGGAAGAGCAGCCATTCAGTATTGCAGCCATTTTTGACACTGAAATGGAACACCAGGAGTTCAACTATACTGTTAAGCTATACTTTTATACACAGCGGCCTAGCTCATTAAATGCAGTGTAATCCCAGTTTGACAAAACAGCTCAACAGATTTTTCACTAAAAAGAAAACTGACTATTTAGCTAACTTGAAGAAATGCAGAGAATTGCCTGAGCAAAAAAGGAAAGAGGAAGAATTTGACAGGGGCTGAACAGTCTAGGGTCTAAATTTTGCCACAACTGATGAAATACTGACTAAGCTGGTAAATAAAAAGGAAGGAAAAAAGAGAGTATTCCACTTATTATGGCAGCAAAAGGAAAAGGACATCCATCAACAGTGGTACCTGTGAAAAGGAATGACCTGCTGGAGGAGAGATTGAAAGAAATAATAAGGAAAAACATTCAGGGATGTGAAAAACAACGGTACTCCAGGAAGTGTCAGTTAATCTGATGGCCAGTAGTCTCATAGAAGAGCGGATCATATAAAGCAGTGGTGGACTCTAGAATGGGCTAAAGTGCAGAAGACTAAGGCAGTGGGCTATTGCATGTGGGACCTTTGGATGTAAAGGGTGCGCTAGTGTTGAAACAGGATGAGCAGGCACGCAGGATGCTTATGACATAAGCAGAGATAAAGAAGGGATTTGATCTGTGTGATAAGAGCAGAATGAATGGAGGTTAAGGATGAAGTTGTGTAGGAAATAGGAAGTTGTTTAGGAAAAAGACAAATGAAGAAAACCAGAAAAGAGGGAAGGATAATTAGAACAGACGATACATGGTGACCAAAAATCGGAGAGAAAGTAACACAGGAGCACAAGCTAGTGTGAGAAAATGGTGCTAAACAGTGAAGGTAGTTATAGGAAAGAGGAAAGAAGGTAACATATGTGAAGCTCCAGGATGTTATAAAAAGGAATAAAGGGCAGAGATAAGTTTGATCGAAAAGTTTATGGAAGAGGTTGGACAAGGGGAGTCTAATAAGGAGGGAAGGATTGGCAGAAGACATGAGACAGCACAATTGCAATGATGCTTATCAATGACAGACATCCAGACAGTAAAGTGCCTGTGCTTGATATGCCGATAGGTGCTGGTAAACTTAAAATTATCTGATTAACTGGGATCTTGACGTGCTCTAACAATAAGGGATGACAGATACTGTAATCACATAGCTAGGCACAAAATGAGAAACTTGGTATGTTTATACCATAAAAAGGATGCCAATTGCAAATATAAGCAAAGGTGATCTGCTTAAGACCTGGATTAAGAGGCTGTCATGAAAAAAGAAGCCACTTCTAATGGAAGAAATCACTCAATCTGTGAACGGCTGGGCCATTCAGTTTTCTTAAAATGGGTTGAAAAAGCATACTGATTAAGTTGTCCGGCCTATACAAGTTTAAGCAGAAGGTAGTGGATGAGATCAAAACAGGTGGAAATATTACTCTGAAGTATCTAAAAAGTAAATCACCAGTGCGAAACAGCAAACATGCAAGAGTATTATTCAGTTTGACCAGACTGTGAAAATAGAATCAGACCTGATCATGTAGACCAGAGATTAGAAAAGGTATGAAACAAGGCAGAAAGAGGAATTAATTGGCAAGCATTTGGCATATGGGAGGAAAAATTTTAGAGAAGGAGCGATCATAAATAGCTGAGGCCATGGTGGAGACCTGATCCGGATGTCTTACCCTGAGTACTTCTGTCACAAATGGAAATATTGTCAGCCTAGCTATCTGGAATTTTGTAAATAATAATATGTAACTTGTGAATATTAATATGATTTATATAGAAGTGTAACAGAGAGAGATACTGTCAGCACAGCTGTCTGGAATTTTGTAAATGGGTATGTGTCATTTGTGAATATCATCATGATTCATATGATTGTGTTACAAATATATTAGAACTGCATGTCATATAAGATGGTTTGTACAGACATGTGCTGAAGAGATATGTTGTAGAGTACTAAGCTTAAAGATGTATCCACAGTGTACCTTATTGGAAAAGAACAGAAATGTTTATAAACTATTGTAACTCTGTAAATGTATATATTTTAATAGTTGGAACTGGTACATAGAAGGTTAACTTGCAAAACTTCAGAAAAATAGTTGAAATCAAATTATTTTATAACTGCACCATAAAAGATGGTTTCAGTGCAACAGGAGACATAATGTCTAGAACTAGAAGTTTTTTGTATTGTCTTTAAATGTGGAGGAATGTAAATTACTTTACGACTTCCATGAATTGCCTTAGATCTAGGAGAAATCCCTGTTTATGTATTTTCACAGACAGATGCTAAATGCTACCAGCTGCAGTGGGAGTTTTCACCTGGGATAGTCAGATGACAAGAAGTGATGTCATGCCACAAGTATATCAGCAGCAATATTTGAGATATTAATTTAAGAACTCTCTGAGAGAGGTAGTACATTTTGTGTTTTGTCTTTGACCTGACAGCATCAGCTGGAAGACCCACTCACCACATCTGTCTTGACTGTCTCTGTAAGCAAGTTAACTAGAGTACAGCAATTTCTCTTAGA
Organism: Protopterus annectens; assembly: GCF_019279795.1. Classification (NCBI taxonomy): domain Eukaryota; kingdom Metazoa; phylum Chordata; order Ceratodontiformes; family Protopteridae; genus Protopterus; species Protopterus annectens. The sequence goes on along the minus strand of NC_056739.1, from coordinate 1,011,142,507 downwards.
TACAGGCAGGAATATAGTGAAGTATAGCTTAGATGTGTTCTTTATTTATTTGAGACTATACTGCAATGTTGTTTTAGGTATTTCCTATAATTTTGAACTCTGATGTAACTGTAATTATTTACTGAGTATTGTTCTTTTATTATTAATAAATTAATATATGAAACAGAATCATATTTATATTATGTTTTTAGAATGTTTTATTAGTAAGCAATTTGATGTATGACTTAATTACTTGTTAATGGATGTGATCATGTGATGTTCTTTCCTGTATTTAACAGGACAGCTGATACATTATGATACTCTGATGAAGCCCTGAAGTTGCAGGGTGAAAGCGGTTAGTGAATTTAAATAAAGTTCTTCTCTTTTTAGTATGGCTGCATCCTTGTTGGTGGTGTTTCTTATTATTTCTTGTGTTAGATGCTGACAAATGAGTCTGGAGGTGTGCTTGTCTTTAATGAAAATAGATACTCCACCACCTTTAGTCTTCCCCCCTCATTCTGGGGTCGGAATGTGTGAAATGAGGTATAGCCTGGTAAGGTAGGGGTACTCTCCACAGCCTTGAACCAATTTTCTGTGACTGCACAAATGTCAGCATCTTCCAGTGCGAGGAGAGCCTCCAGTGAGTGAATTTTCAGGTCAAGGCTCCTAGCATTAAGCAGCATGACCTTCAATATAAATGAAGTACCTCTAACTCAGTAATAAATGAAGTATGTCTAACTTATGGCATGAAGACTAACACATATCTTAAAGTTTAACTAAATGTTCTATAGCAAAGAATCAAAATGGCATTGTATGCAGAAAGACAATGAAATATGCTTGCAGTACAATCCAAGGAAAGATGATCAGATTGGAATGGCATGGAAATTATACGTTTTATTAATGGGCCAAAGCAGTACAGACATTATGATGTAACTTTGAAGGTGCTTAGATTAGTACCCCTGGTAAAAATGGGTAAATATGTATTTTGATAGTACAATTCTAACAACTTTAAACTTGGAGCCAGAGTATTACAGTTCAAAAACAGTACAAGAACCAGTGCTTAAAGTTATAAGAACCACACAACAGATGGTGCATCTTGTACTTAAATGAAAGCATCTACATCATTTTATTTCATTTTTAAGATTTAAAGGATTAAGAGCATTTGCAGTTGCTTTCAGAAACAGAATAGTATAAGGCAGCACATGCAGACTGCCAGCAGTTGGAGGTGCATGCCTGGTACAATTCATACATAGACAGCATTGATATCACTGGATGTCCTACATGAGATGAAGTTAGGAAAAGGATAGTAAAACATCTGTCAAAAGTTGGAATGATGCCGTCTGAAATGCAGTATCTCCTTTCCATCATATATGTGGAGATAAAGGACAGCTGTGATGTATGGCAAAAAACTTATGGCCGATTTTGGAAATCCTTAATGAAAAATCAAATGGCAGCTTCTTCCAGCATTCAGCAAATTGTTGATTAAAATAAAAATATGTATAGCCCTCTGCTTTTCACAATTATTTTGATACCTATAGTAATATTGTCTGTTAAATTCCAGAGTACTGCTCAGTATTAACTAGCAAAATACTAAGAGACCTCAAATTACCCACTTCTAAAATAATAATTTAAACCTGTAGTAGTCTGCCCACAGAGCTGTCTTGTCAATATGTCTTAATTTCAAAGTCTGTGATTACATTTCTTTCAGCTGTATCCACCCACAGTGCTTTCAGATCAACATCTTTTTCAATTAGGCTCCTCTGCATGGTTTATTACCCTGATCTTCGTTAAGAAGGTATTATAAAGCAGTGAGTGTATAATAATCAGAAATGTCTATGAATAAAACTAGGCTGGGTAAGAGAGAGAAACATATATTCACTCTAGCTAGCAGGACATTTTAAATTCCACAAAGATGAGCTTTTGCAAAAGCATGAGTTTCAGAAGTGGTTAACTTTACACTTAAAATCATCATGGTGACTGGTGAATGGATGTTTTCCCTAGGGGAATAAAAGAACTTGATTTGATATTCTCTGACAATCTACCCATCATATCATTCACTTTCTTCAGACAAATTCTTTCCTCCCTGAAAGCAAAGAATAAACTGATAAATTGGATTGGTTTTACCATATATTAATAGAATTTCTGTTATCACGGTTTCTGTGTTGTAGCTAGAGAAGAATGCACATCTCTTTTTCATTCAGTGTTCAATGCTGTTATTCCTGTCTTTAAGAAAAAATACCAACAAGGTCCAAAAGTAATGCTCAGATAAAACACCATAGAGTACTGAAGCATCAAGTGACCATTTTGAAAATATTTTTATCATGAGACTTTGTTTCCCAAAAATGTCACAATCCTTAGAGCAACATCATTTTTAAAATGACGTTCTGTGAATAAACTAAACACAATGCTGACATAAAGAAATCACATCTGAATGATGTTTTTATATGTAAATTTAAAATTTCACTTTTTTTAGTTCAGTCTCTTAAATCAGTAGTGGCTCATGATGAAATGATGGTTTCATTAATATTACAGGTGCAGAAGTAATATACAGAAGGTGCTAAGAGTGGCTATTCTGAGTTTATATATAGTGTTACAAATAGAGACATTGCAACATTTTATTCATTAAGCAAAACTGAACTGTTAACTCCTTCATAAACCTTAAATTATTGTTAGCATTATGTTACGTTAAAGCTATAAGAAAGACCCAGGAAAGCTACAGCCTTCACTGTGCAATATCTTAAACATCTTTTAGTGGAGGCTCCTGGGATATATGCAATTCACCCCTTAAGGACATACAAGTGTTTCACCCCATGACTTTTTACATTAAGTCTGTACTGGTGCATTCTGATCAGTAAAACCAAACCCCACTAAGTGTAGACATGTCATTTTACCTTTTTTCTGCGCTCACCAATACAGTACAAGAGAACTGTTTGGCAATACCTTAGAAACACAGAGCTTAAAAATGCTTGGTTTATATAATGTTAGGGAGAGTGTGAAATATCCCAAATAATATCCAGCCCAAAGGGTGAAAAGGTCATACAGTCAAGTCATTTAATAAAAAAAAATAAAACTGCGGTGGTGGTGCTGCGGTAGCATTGTCACCTCACAGTATGATGTTGTCCTGTTCGATTCTCAGCTAGAGTGTCTTCTGTGTGGAGACATGCATGAATTGGCGTACCTTCATTGAAGGTTGTGCATCAGAGCTGGCAACTCGGCATGTAAAAATCTACTGCCAATCATTAGCGGACCAGAGTTCTACTGTGGCGACCCCTGACCAAGAAAAGCCAAAAGACACAACAACAACAACATAAGAAAGACTTATAAAAGCTGGAATCTTCACCATGTAATACCTTAAACTTGCTGTTGTGGAGTCCCATGCAATTTATGCAAACAACCCCATAAGAAAGCACCAGTGTTTCAACTTCATGGTTTCTGAATGCTTATGATTGTTTTACTTTACCCTTTTAAGTCTTTCTTGGTACATTTGATCCAGTCAAACCAGACCCCACTAGAGTAGACATGCAATGTTTTGCCACGGGTGAACAGCTGGCAAGAGAAAGAGAGGTATACTAAGAAAGGTAATATTGGGAGATATAGACTTTTTAATAGACAAAAAGGAAATGCAAATAGTCTAATAGACTCCTACCATTATATTAGGTGAGCTCATACAAACTCCGGTGTACACACATCTGCTTAAAGGCAATTATCAGCTTTTATTTTAAAACCTTCGGTTGGGTGCCGGACTGGCAACTCAACATCATAAAAAAACCCACTGCCAATCAATCTGCAGGCCAGTGATCCACTGTGGTGACCCCTAATGGGAAAAGCCGAAAGACATTTTGAAACCTTCGCTACTTCCTTCATTCACTCCTTGCATTACCTCCCTTTTAGCAAAAACTCCATTATTTTGGGAGACCTTTAAATAAATGTTTAGTAAACTGTGACACCTATAGCAACAACATAACTTTTGTCCAAACATTAATAAAGCTAATGAACAATAATTCACTTAAGCAGTTTGTAAGCTATTAGAGCAGATGAGAAATTTGTAAATAAACCTACTAGAACACACATATTTTCCCTGAATTGATCCTTACAAATAAGGCTGCTTCTTGCACTACCCTTTTAATATCTCTTTCAAATTTGAAGACTGACTATAAATTTGTGACCATCTCCTTTAATCTGTAGAAACCCCTACAACAAACTCCACTGGATTTAAGGACTACGAATGTGCCAAACCCATCATACTTTATGATGAAATATCAATATTCATTTAAAGCTCACCACCCCTAATGCTGATACAGCAGTAAGCCTTTCTAAGCAGTTCTGCATCCATTCAGAAAAATGCATAGAGCTAGCTATCCAACACCCATCTTCCAAAGATATTATCAAAAGCATTGTAAAGAAATTAAATATATATGAAAAAACTCTATCGGGTCTATTAAATGATCTCCTAAATTTAGGCTGGCAACTGAAGCCAAACAGAATTATAAATCCTTTTTTAACTATGTTAAACTCAGAAGCAATATTCTACATTACCTTGAATATATTCATAATGTCATCTTCTGTGACTTGAAAGATATTGTCAATGTCCTTGCAAACAAATTTAGTGCCACCTTTACCACTGAGACTTCTGTCCAGTGCCCTGAAATAGCTGAATCCCTAGCCACCCTCCCCCCTCACACACAATTATCTCTAAAGAACATTTACAAAAACAGATATCCAGGACCAAAAATACTTTCGCTATGGGATCTGACAGTATACTTGACTGCTTAATTGTGTTAAACAGGCTTTTGCAAACCTACTATCTCTCTCTCTCTCTCTCTCTCTATATATATATATATATATATATATATTTTTTTTTTTTTTTTTTTTAACCTAACTTTAGCTACTGGTGTTGCCCTTGATGAATGGTGCACTGCAATGGTGTTTCCTTCCATAGGATTGACCCACAACTGACCTATGTAATTATATACTTATCAGCCTTGCAAGCCATGGGAGCATATTATAACTGACCTCATAAGCTATGATGTTAAGAATCCTATGTATCTTGGCACCCAACAGTTTGGCTTTGTGAAGGGTAGATGCCGACTACTGAATCTGGTAAAATTCTTTGAAAGGGATACAGAGGCTATAGATTATATTTGTGTGATACATGTGGCATATCTTGACCTCACCATGGCCTTCAACACCACTCCATATGCTGACATCATATAGACACTAAATATTTTAAAAACTGACCCATATATGTATAGTAAGACGGCTAGTAAACTGGCTGAAACATACAACTCACACAGTGTGAATTGCAGGTGCATCTTCAGAAAGTGTGAACCTGACCAGAGGTTTCCATCAGGGCTGGATTTTGGGACATCATCTTTTTAGCGTTTGTTTCTCATATTTTCAGTCAGAAAGCCAAGACCTCTGGCTAGCAGTATTTACAGATTACTCAAACTGGAGGTTGTTAAGTTGCCCTCTGACGCCCAGACCATCTACAATGAACTCTTCTCTAGTAAACTATTGGTATACTAAAAATGGGCTCACATGTAATATTAAAAAGTGTGGTATTATTATTTTCAGCATACAGCCATGCCCCTCACAATGCTGTATAGACAATATACAACTGCAGAATGAAAATGTAATCAAGGTCCTATGGATGTGGGTTGGTAACTCTCACTCATTTTCTTGGTCATCATATGACAATAATTATCAATAAATGTTTTTTTTCACACAGATAATTGAAAAAGGAATATCATTAACGTCTAATGAGGTAATCACTCCTTTATTTTTTGCATTAATGAAACCAAGGATCAAATTCAACACCCCCTTCAGGATTATCTTATTAGACATAACAATTAGAACATCTTTAAAGCTTTCTGACCAAAAAGATAATAGATCTAAAGTCCTTGAGCTATCAAGAGAGGTTGGAAGATCTATTCCTTTATTTAGTCTTACAGACTTTTGAGGGTAGAGCTCTGTCTCACTTACTGTGCCAGTAGAGAGCTAGTTATACTTGACTTTCTATATTTATGCAACTTATCTTGAACAGTACTAAACCAGGGACATAAATCTCAACTAACAGATAAAATTTGTTGGAGAGGCAGGTTTATAATCCAGTATCTCTCAAACCTCTGAATTAAGCTTCTCTTGTATTTGAATTGATGTGACATTCTATTTTTCTTTAAACTGTATTACTGGATGAGTATCTCCCACTTTACCCTAGGATTGACTAGTATGTCCATCCTGGAGAAAGGAAGCACATTTTGAAGGACAGTATTGGCAAAGTGTAAATGATCAATAGTTTTGGTGCCCTTGTTTATCTATTAATCTGTTAAATCCTGTAAAACTACATTATGCCTTACACTGCAGGTTCTTAAAAACAATCTCTTCAGTTTCTATTCTTCCTTTCAGTAGTTGTAAACGTATTTCATTTGTAGTAGTTCAACAAAGTCAGTAAGCTGGCCTCCTGGTATAGAGGAGTAATGTATTTGAAATGAGACTCAGACGACCTAGGATGTATTTGTCAGTAAAGTGCAGGAGTACAGTGAGTGTTTAACTCCCATTTTTCTTTGCCTGGGTAATGAAGGAAGCTACTTGCTGTGATGTTGCCCCCCCAACAAAGACCAGATGTTACAGCAAAAGGCAACACAATGAGCCAGAACATAAATACAAAGTATGTTCCTGCTTTGCATCTCAGTCAGGGATATTTGCAGATGCATCACTTCATCAGAGAGACACTATTGTTGCAGTTAGGGTTGTCAGGTCTGCCGTGGAGAAGTGCGTTGTTAAGGCACCAAAAATCCCTGTGATGGCTGCCTAGATGATCGTGCTTTCCTGAAACCTGGGAAGAGAATGAGGATTCTGATGGTCACAGCTGTGCAGAGAAAAAAAAGCACAAAAGGTCCACATAGTGACTGTTATTTATTGAGTTTGTAGCTATGCTTAAGCACATATCACTGCTTTACTCTACAAAGTTACACTGCATTAGCCTATCAGTAGAAAGGAAGAATGAGCTTATATAGTATGCCCTGTAAGTGCCTTTTCACATTCAGTATTCATTTTATCCTTAAACTCTTTTCATCTTTTCTTGAACCACCAGTTTTATGAAAAAGTGCATTTTGGAAATCCAGGAAGTGATTAAAACAGCAATCTGCTACCTCTGCCCCCCCCCCCCCTTACTGTAACTCTTCCATCTGCAATTTGGTTTTCTAGCGATGACGGGGTTAGCTCCTCTAGTTTCTAGTCATACAGTTTCCCCCTTTATTCCTTATATCTTTTTGGCGGCTATCCTCTAGACTCTTTCCAACAACCTCCCTTTTCTTTTACAACCTAAAGAGCTGTATACAGTATTTAAGGTGTGATTTGACAATGGGTCCAATAGAGTGGAAACATTACCTCTTTACTTATGAAGTCAATACCCTTGAAGATATTCCTTAGCATTCAATTTGCTACTATCACTGCCCTCTTAAACTCCTTCCTGTGGTCCAGTACATGTGTAATTAAATTCCCAAATCATCTTCCTGCTCCACTTCAATCAGTTTCACTCTTCCAAGCTGATACCTTCCAAACAATTCACAGTACTTTCTGTTTGTCTGCACTGGATCTCAGTTGCCACATTTTTACTAATGATGGCCTTATAGCTTAATGCTTCTTTAGATACTTTGATCCATCCTGTACTACTATTGCATGTACTTGAGTTCTCATTGAGGAGGCTGCCCTATTCTCAAGTCCTTACGATATGTATGGGACAAATGCACTAAAGAGTGGTGGACCAAGGACTGACCCTTACGATACTCTATTAGTCATTTTACTTATTCCTGACCATGCATATCAGCCCAACTTCTTATTACACAACTTAGTAATACAATGATCTTGATAATCTGTCTTGGTCCTACTCCTAATCCTGCAGTCAGCCAGATTGTGAGACAGAGTTCAATGCCTTGCTTCACTCCAGTTAAACCATGTTTACTGATACTTCCACCTATCACCAAGTGATAAAACTGAATCATGTTTGACTTAGAAGCTGTTAATGGTCATGTACCTGTGTTATCTGCCATTCCAGAGGTCAAATACTGTTATATTACAAACCTAGAGTAACCAAGATTTTCTGCTGCCTTTTGTAGTATTGTACGTTATTTGCTGTCTTATAGCCCTCAGCCACTACTGCCATGGTTAAAGATGTTCATCATGGATTTGAAGAACACAATCCATAATTCTGGGGATTTTGGGAAATAGACCATCGGTATTATGTGCTGTACCCCACCTATGGCAGCCAGTTTGCTCTCCTCCTCTGTTTTGTTTGTGTAGCTGCTGGACTACTATTGTCCCTATTATTCCCTGTATCCTAAACAGTCCAGCACCCTCCTCTTACTTCCTTTTATTAACACTGATGTATTGCTGCATTACGTAAGATATTTCTGAATCTTTTATGATCTATATTCTGTCTGTCATTCCCTTTCACCCTTCTCTAATGTATACCTAAAAAAACTCTTTCTCTTCCAGATTCCTTCTGTGAAATCTTTTTCAGCATGCTCCTTTGCTGACCACAGTAACATTGTTGCCCTACTTCTAGTCTATTTGTTCTATGCCTTCTCTACTACCTCAACCTTCCCTTTCCATCTCCCATAAGCCCAGTCTGATGACCTAAACATTATCCTTACATTTCTCAGTAGCCATATGTATTTGTTCCACTTTTAAAAAAGTTCTTAAATAAAAAGGCAGTGAAGGCTCATGCATACTTCCATAGGCAAGCATGCACCCTCTATATGTAGGTTCATAGGTTGGTACTAGGCTATCGGCCCAAGGGCCTATATAAGCCTAGCCATAACAATTTCCTGGATATTTCTTCCCACATTATTTACTTCCCTGGACCTCTAGCAGGGTGACTGACGTGATCCCCAGGGTGAATTTCCTATCTCCCATCCAATCGTCAAGGTTCCTTTTGAAGAAGGCCAAGGAGACGCTCTGCTTGACATGTATCAGCAGTCTATTCCAGAGTTTGGGGAGTCTCTGTGTCAGGAACCTATCCCTCCAGCATGGTTTGTTCATTGTGTTGACAAGGTTTAGATCCCTGGAGCATGTGGCTCTGAGGGATTGGGATTTTTTTAAGTGGAGCATGTCCAACAGCTCAGGGTTTGACATGGCCTTGTATGTTAAGCAGAGATCACCTCTGAGTAGACGATATGCCACAGAGCATAGTTGTTTTTTTTTTAATGGTCAGCACAGGGCATCTGCTTTAGGCCTGTGATTATTTTAGTGAGGTACTTCTCCAGCCTTTCCAGCTGTTGCAGATGTCCTGTGAGGTACATACCAAATGGGGCATTGTACTCTATAATAAGACTAATGAGGGATGAGTACAGTGGGACAATGACCTCCTTTTTTCTGGATGAAAAGCCCTTAGTGATGAGGTGTGCCACATAGAAGGATTTCATGACTGTTGTGGTGATGTGGTTATCGAAGGTGAGACCACTGTCCTCCTGTGCCCCTAAGTCTGTCATCACACTTTCAGTGTTTAGTGTACTGACATCTATGTGGTAATTCATGGGTACACAGTTTTTCCCAAAGGGGATAACTATACATTTTTTTGGCATTAAGCTTGATCCCATGGCTCTGGCACCAAGCATCTGTTTCTGTAAGGCCCTTTTGTAGAATATCCACATCATTTGTGGATTCAATAATGGCTCCCAGTTTGCAGTCATCTGTGAACTTTGTTAGCCAGAGTCCCTAAGTGTTGGCCTGTACTTCAGAGAAGTAAATGCCAAACAAGAGCAGTCCCAGGACTGAACCCTGAGGTACTCCACTTGTTACTTTTCTGGAGCTGGATTTGGAGTAGGCTACTTTTACAGTCTGGGTTCTGTCAGTAAGCCAGTTGGCAACCCATTGAGTAACGTAGGGCTTTATGCCCAGCTTAGTAAGTTTATCTATGATTCCAGAGCAGTGGATAGTACTGAAGGCTTTGCTGAGGTCCAGATAGGCTGTGTGGACCACCTTACCCTCGTCCACAGCTCTGTAGACTGACATGAAGAAGTCAATCAGGTTCAGGAGACAAGATCAGCCCTTCACGAACCCAAACTGGGTGGGGTCCAGTGTTTGAAGGTTGACAATGTCTTTGTTTATAAGTTCCATGATAATGCATTCCATGCCCTTGCAGATCAGGCTCATCAGACTGATGGGATGGTAGTTCCCGGGATCCAAGGTGGATCCCCCCTTGTGAAGTGGGATAACTGTTGCTGTGCACCACTCAGTGGGCATGAAGCCTGAGGTGCGGCTATGATTAAACATGACACTTAGGTGAGGAGAAAGTTCATTTTGTAGTTCATGTAGTACACAGCCCGGGATTTCATCTGGTCCCATGGATCCTGTATTTTTAGCTTTGGAGAGTGCAGTTTCTACCTGTGTGGCCATGATTACTGGAATTTGGCAATCTTTTGGTATTGAGATGGGCCATTTAGGGGGTGAGAGGGGGGTGAAGTTGCCACTAAATCGAGCTGCCAGGATACTGGCAATATCCTTGGGATCAGTATATTTAATGCCATTCTGTTGTAGCTCAGAGCAGATCTAAGCATTGCCATTTAGATTCTTGACATAACTATAGAATGCCTTGTGGTTGTCTTTGGAATCTTTGGCAATTTTATTTTCGTAACTAGATTTGGAGTATTTTATGAGGGATCTCAGGTTCTTACTGAGGCTGGTAAGGGAGTTGTTGCATCCTGGAGTTTTCCTCTTTTCTGCAACAGTTTCTTCCTTCTGTTGTATAGTTTGTTTATGGCAGGGGACAACCAGATTGGCTTACTTTTTTGGAGGAGAGCGTTTTGGTTCTATTTGGGATGGCATGATTCATGCACAAGTGGATGTGCTCATACAGTGCCTTAGTGTAGGATTCGACAGTCGAACTTTCAGCTCCTGTCTGCATGGGTGTCATAAAGTTTGTCACTTCTGACTTGAGTAGCATGAATTTGGCTTTGGAGAAGGTTTTTTACGGATGTTTCCTTACTGGAGGGGTGGGGGTGGGATGTGGATGTCAATGGTGATTTGCTTATGGTCAGACCTAACCAATGAGGGGGTGACCACAGGTGTGGAGCATCTATCTCCCATGTTGGTAATGACCAGGTCTAGGATATTGGAGCCCCTGGTGGGACAATGGATTAGTTGATCCAGGGCACTGGAATTTATGAATTCCAAGAACCATTGGGAAAAGTTGTTGGTACCCAAGTAGTTTTCCCAGTTAATGGCAGGGTAGATTAAATCACCCAGTATTAGGGTGTTTGGTTGTATCTTAATATTTTCCAGTATGTTTAGAAAGGTGTAGTATGAATCTTGGGTCATGGTGGAGGATCTGTAGCAAGCTACAATTTGGATTGCAGTCTTAACTAGTTTTAGTTGCACCTGGAGAATTTCAGATGCATTGTGTTGGGTAACTAGCCTGGAGGTCTAAATATCCTTGGTGAATATGAACACTCCTCCACCTTTAGTGTTTCAGTTTTGGTTTGGTGGCTGAAAAGTGTGGTAAGAGTTTTAGCCTGGTATTGCAGGGGTGCTCTCTGGAGCCTTGAACCAGGTCTCAGTTAATGCACAGATATCGATGTTCTCCATTTTTAGGAGTGCCTCAAGAGAGTGCATTTTGAGGTTTAGACTTCTAGCATTGAGTAGCACTACCTTCAGATTTTGCATGCTTGTATCTGTTATGGGTGTGGTTTTGTCCTTTGAACCTTGCCTAAAAAAGGCACTATAGGGGTGGCAAGAGCTTTAGCCAGTAACCTGAATCACAGAGGTGACAGGTGCAGACCATCTCTGGCAAAGCATCATGATTTATCGATCATGTCATCCCAGGCAGACAGATACTGGATCCCCTTTGAATGACACCAGAAGCTTAGCCAATTGTTGAGCCATATTCTGTCCTGCAGTCTCTCAGCCATCTCCTTTAACATGCCGAGGGCACAGACTCCCCTTCCTTACATTACTTTTACTGCCAATACACTCAACCTACATTTTGACACTGGGTTCTGCCCTTTGTCACTTTTATACTGATGTTCCTCCTCCTTGTTTCTGATGTCACATCTGATGGCCTCCTTTATATAGCTTGCCAATCCATTTTCATCTCTACTTTATGTGTTATTCTGTATAGCCTACAACTTTGCATCTCTTTTCTTGCTCATTCATGTTACTCATGCAAATGTCTTTGATACCAGCAGTGTGCGTCATATATTCCTGCAACACCATGTGCAACATAATCTTCCTATTCAGTGTCTTTACATCGCAAAATATTATTACATGGTTCCAAGCCACAATTGTTTGCTTTTCTGCTATAAATTGCACTTGTTTTTCTGTTAACCCTACTACCTGAATGCGTAATCCATTTTTGTTCTTATTTTGACACTTTCATCCTTGTCAGCAACTTACTTTAAAGATGGTGATCATTAAGGTGTACCTAAGCACTCCTGTCTTTCTTGACTTAGATGGAGTCTGATCCTTAGATGTAGCTTGAGTCTCTCCGTCTGGTCTCCCTATATTCCTACCAGTTTCAATCCATTCTCTCGCCCATCTACTGCCACATCCCTTTATCGTATTGAGTAATCCATTTTTTTTCTTTAATGTGCTTGATGCTATTGCATGTAACACATTTTGGAAATCTTCCAACAAGCACTGCGATTTCTCAAGATTTTCTTGGTTCTGCCTACAATATCTTTTCTGATAGATGGTGCCTAAATATATCAAAACAGTGACAGCTGGTGACATCAAAACATGGGAGGGCTGCAGGAAGCAAACAAATGGGTGGCGTTAACTTTTCTGGGATGGAATATATTATGACACATCAATGACTGATTACCTGTGCTCACAAACAGCTAGAGATGGTCACTCTTATCCACAAACTGATTGTATACCCAGCCATTCTAACCATTTTATTATCTATATATAAGGCAGATATCCAAATGTAATCAAATACAAAAAGAAGTCACTGCAATGTATTAATACTTGCTTTGCTCAAACACATATTGGTGCTGCCAGCTCAGATTAAAGACTGTTTAGCTGTTATCTAATGATAGCAGGATTCAATTAGTATTCACAGACTAACCTCCATTCCTGGCAACTGTTCTCTTTATTGATGGAGTAAGAATACCACAGCCCCCCCAAATGAAGATTAAATGGATGAATAAATAATGGAAACAGTAATATATTTCAGCTCACTGCTCTCAAATGTGCATGCATGGACAGACTAGAACATACATACAGATGTGCCCACCAATTCCATCTTCTTTGTGTAAATCTTCGATGTCTGACTGCAACAAATCAATTAGCAAATAAGTAAATAATACACACAATCATTTATTTCTAATTTCTATCAGACAAAAACAGTGTAAACAACTAAGCCCCCTTTACCCATCATGCATGCACACACATACACACCTGTACCTATGAATTAGAACCATTTATTGACTGTGTATAACTCAAATGTCTCATTCTAATCAAAATATTTAATAAATACATAAATACCACAGTAGTATGTTTTATCTCATTGCCATCATACCTGCAGAGTGCAAACCAGTGCAATCATGCCTACGTATGCAAGTGTATGTGAACATACTTATACACACACACAAAGCGTTACTTCATCTTTCAGGATGGGTGGTGTTGACTAAAGAGTGTGGATTTTAGTTAAAAAAGTTACTTCAAAATACAGGTTCTCCTGCCCTCACAGTCCTAACTGCAAATCACACTGCATTCTTTCAATTTTAATTCTGAATACCTCAGGCACCAGTCAGCTGACACAGCCTGAACCAGTAGGAAAGATTGCTTTTGCTGCTTCATCTAACATCCCAAGCACACACTACTGAAACAATAATTTCGTATTCAGAAAGGCAGAAGGACAAGTAATACGATGCAATTACCTCAGTCTGTCTGAGAGGTACCTTTCAGCTCACTAGCTATGAAGTAACATGCAGTATAACATGGAAAACACTAGAAGCTTTATGTAGAGTCATTCTCACAAAAGCTGTAACTTTTGTGTACCTACTTGGACTGCTTCCTCATAGGCAAAGGACCAGGTTTTTCCCACAGAATCTAGAAAGCAGTTATATACTTATCATGATTGCTTATTTGTGAGCAAATTAAAAGCAGACTTGATAACACAGTTAAGTATAAGTCTAACATATATGCTAGAAGAGATATAGAAAAAAGATGCAAAAAGGAACAACATGTACAAAATAAATCTTCAGAGTACGTGGTTAAATTAGTGGATCATAGGTAAGTACCAAGCTAGCTGCCCTTGCTGACTATTTCAACCTAGCCACTTTCCCCTTTTGTGCTCGAAATAACCTATCCCATTTGGTTATAGATTGGCCTTACCCATGGTGAATAATTCTATATTACCCTTAATAAGAGTAACTAGATCATATGGTAGATACTCTAATGTGATAAATGCATGAGATAAAACATTTAGGAGCTGCTTCTGTACATTAGTAGTACAGGGACAGTCCTGGGGTACATTTTCTGTTTCCCACCCATACCTCTACGTTGCACTTGAAATGGACAGGGATGAACATTGTTTTAAGTGGATAGGAAGTCTGTGGTATCCTCTGTAAGATATACCTGCCCCCCCCAAACTATTCTCTTGATAAGGCAGAAGACATCTAGATCCCTAGACCAAATATTAATAGTGCCATTTTGCTTTTCTGATGTGCAGTAAATCTATCAGTAATGAGTTAGAAGATGTCTTTCATGTCAGACACTGGTTACCTCTTAGCAGTCTGTAGGATAGAGTGTACAATGATGGAGTTTTCAGTCAAGCCATGTAGGACATGTTGTTTAGGCTTCGTATCCTTTTTGTAAGGTATCTCTGTGGGTGTTCCAGTTGTTACATGTGTCTGGACAGATACATGCTAAAGGGGGCATTATTATAATGATTTGCCTAATGAGGGCTGAGTAAAGGGAGCCAATGACTAGACACAATCTGGTTGTTTATAAGCTGTGCTATATAGAAGGACTTAATTGTCAAGAAAGGAAGTGGTGTAGCTATAATATTTAAACAGCATCTAAACATCCAGATCTTAAAATCATCAACTCCGCAAATAGGCAATGAAGAAATAATATATACCAACCTCAAAATAAACCAAAACAAAACCATCAACATAATTGGAAGCTACTTCCCACCTGGCCAAAACATCCCTCCACTAGAAAACCTCCTCAGCTGGTCTACCCACCATCTCCCCCAAGAAACTATAATTTTAGGTGATTTCAATATTGACTGGCAATCCTGTTCTGGTAACCATCCAACCCATCATGTAAACCTTCATGGCTTCACCCAACTCGTCCAGTCCCCAACCAGGATAAATAAAAACTCCAGCAAGCACACTACCCTGGAATGGATACTAGTCAGTAAGAGCCCCCAGTCATAAATAACAGGCTGCTTATCAGATAGCCTCAGTGATCACTCCCCAACATTCCTACTGAAAAAATACCTATACCAAGCTAAACCTGTCGTCTACTGTCAGATACGTAAAAAAATAAACTTTAACCCACTCATATTCATCTCATCCCTCAAAGAATGTAATTGGCATCCTCTAAAGTACCTCAGTCTTGATGATGCAGTTGCATTTTTTAATACTACCTTCCTGAGCATCCTTAATTACCATGCCCCCATAAGACTTTCCAGAATCAAAGCACAACCCTCCCCATGGCTACAGAAAACCACTAAGTCAGAAATGAAAAACAGGGATAAAGCCTGAGAGCACTGGAGCAAAACCAAGACCCCCTCAGCTAGACAGAAATTCCTAGAACTACACAATAGAGTCAAAAAGCTAATAAAACAGGACAAATTCCAATACTACCAGTCTGCCCTAGACTCCTCCAAACACAGCCCCAAACAAGTCTGGTCCTCCATAAACTCCATCCTCCACCCAGGTAAAGTCAGTACCCCTCCGCCTAACATCCCTCACGCCTCAGAAAATATTGCTACCTCATTCAAAACACACTTCACACAAACCATACTATCACTAGCTAAACAACAAAACACCCCTCCCCTCCAACCCACACCTTTGACTACTAATCTCCCCACTGCCTTCTCTTTTTCTCCTGTACCTACCTCCAACATAAAAAAAACTCTTAACTAAACGTAAACCCACCAAATTAGCAGCAGACAACCTCCCAAGTGAATACCTACAAATCGCAGCTGATGCTCTGACCTACCCAGTATCCATCTTGATTAACCGATCTCTCTCAGAAAGTTATGTTCCCACACTGTGGAAAGTATCACATACAATTCCCCTCCACAAAGCGGACCCTCCACAGAACTAACCAATTACTGCCCCATAGCTATTCTCTCTCCACTCTCCAAAATACTAGAGAGATACATACACTCTCAGGTCTCAGACTACCTCCTTACTAACAACCTCCTTTCCAATACTCAGCATGGTTTCTGACCAAACCATAGCACCACCACTGCCTTACTCTCCTTTACTAACACTATCCTTCAGCATAAAAACAATGGCTATCTCTCCTCTGCTACTTTCCTAGACCTATCTAAAGCATTTGACATGGTCCCACACAAACAACTTATCTCTGTCCTCAATAACCTATCCTTCTCACAGTCAGTCACCAACTGGTTTCAGAGTTACCTGTCTGACCGCCAACAATCCGTTGTATGGCAGAATGACATATCTCCCCAACTACCTGTCTCCATAGGGGTTCCCAAAGGATCCATCCTTGGACCCCTACTCTTCTCTGTTTTCACAAATAATCTAGCCTCTGCCACCACACATGGCACACTCATACAATACGCAGATGACTCGACCATCATCTGCTCAGCCCAGTCCCTACCCAAACTGCACAAAGTCACACAGGAAGACTTTTCCTCTGTTGAAACTTGGTTATCCGATGCCCAATTAATACTCAACCCAAACAAAACTAAACTACTCATTTTCCAACCCACCAAACATACTCAAAACAACTCTCACTTTAACATCACAGCAAAAGACAACACCACTATATACCCAACTGAACACACCAAATTGCTAGGAGTGGAAATAGACAATAAACTAAAATTTGACATTCACATATCCATGACCATAAAAAACATCCACAAAAAACTAGGAGCGTTATACAGAAATAAGCATCTTCTCACCAAAGCAGCAAAGATTTCAATAGCAAATTCCCACCTTATCTCCACCCTACTTTATGCCTCTCCAATATATACCAACCTAAGGCAATGTGATCTAAACAAGCTAGAGACCTGCTACAACAAAATTGCCAAATTCGCCACAGGGGCATCCTACAGTAGTCACCACTGTCTCTCACTTGCTGAACTGGGCTGGCTTGAACTCCATCACCTCCTTCAATGGTATCAACTCTCACTCGCTCACAAATTAGTAAACCATCCACTAAATGTCCCATCCCTCCAGAATCTACTCCAACCCTATCGCACCACCGGACCACTAAGATCCAGCAACAAAAATCACTTGCAGATCACTAAAGCCAATAACTCTGCTGGTGAAGCACTATTCTCTTGCACCATAGCCAAATTATGGAACTCCCTCCCACCCACAGTTACCTCCGTACCATCATGCACCCACTCCACTTCAAAACTTTACTAAAAGCACACCTAAAAACATGCTGGCTATGCCCTTGCAGCTCCCACTCTAATATCACTCACCCCATCCAACCTCTACCTTTCTTTCCACTCCTCTAACTACCTTGATTGTAGCAAGCTCAGATGCTCATAAGCCTAGTACTTATACAGCAGGAACTTCTTATTTTAACATTTGTTAATGTCTGTTATGTACTTCACAGATAAAGATTCTAGTTGTCTACTGATGTACTATGTTCTTCATCTGTTATTATGTTGTAAGTAATTGCTATGTAAATTGTTAATCGCTACGTAAAACAATGTAACTACTGTCTGTTTATTTTAACTGTGGTGCTTTTCTCCCTGGGCCTCTGCTGAAAATGGACCTACGTCCAGTCGGACACTCCCGGTCAACAAATATAAATAAAGAAACAAATAAATTAATTAATTAATTAAATAAATAAATTATGACAAAAGAGACCTGTTGTTCAAAAGTTAGGTCACTGTCCACAAATCTTAAACAACTGGGTCAACTCTTATGTATATCTTGTCAATTTGATAGTTTCTTGGGGTAGATGACTTTCCAAAGGATACAATAATGCATCTTTTTGGCATTTAGTTTCAGTCCATGATTTTGGCATTGGTTATTTATTTGAGACCTACCTTCCTGAAGAATGGCTAAGTCATTTGGGAATTCAGTGACTGCTCCTAGCTTGCAGTCATCTGCAGACTTAGTTATCCAGACCCTTTTGTTATTCATTTTTACTTCAGAAATGTAGATGCCAACTGGAGAGGTCCCAGCACAGAATTTTTGGGGACTCCAATGGTGACTGGTCTCTTTGTGGAGGCAACTCCTCCTATTTTGATTATCTGTGTCCCATCTCTGAGCCAGGTGGCAATCCAATGGCTAACATAGGGGTTTATATCCAGTTCATTTAGTTTTTCTACTATGCCTGAGTGAGAAATTGTGTCAAAAGCTTTTGCCAGATCAAAAATATGTGTACAGTGCGTACTGTTTTGCCTTCATCCATTAGTTTGGTGATCTTTTCAAAAAATCTATCAGGTTGAGTAAACATGACCTGCCCCTTGTTGAAGCCAAACTGAGATGGGTTCAGTGTTTGGAGGTTCCCTCTGTCCTGATTGATTAATTCCATGATGTCTTTCCTTGGCTTTGCATGTGAGGCTGGTCCGACTCATAGGTCTGCAATTGCCTGTGTCCGTGAAAGGGCCTCCCTTATGCAGGGAAAAATGACTGTAGCTGTTCTCTATTTGCTTGGCGCAAAACCTGTATGGAGGGTGAGACTGAACAGTGTTGTTAGGGGTGTGGCTAAATCATGCTTCGTGCTATTTCAGATGTATCCAGGGATATAGTTAGGACCCATTAATGCAGTATTTTTAGATTTTGATAGCACTTTCAGGCGTCCATCTTGTGTGAAAGCTAGTTTCAGGAATATTCTGAGGACAGACGGAGGGAAGAGAGTGGTAGAGTTAGAACCAGTAAATTATCGATATCTGCAGCCTCAGTGTAGGTAACATCGTTCACAATCAGCTCAGTGCATTGCTGTGTTGTGTTTTTGAGATTATGAAAATAAGTAAAAAAAAAACCTTGTAATTGTCTTTGGCATGGGTAGCAATTTTAGCCTCAAACTTGGGTTTGGTGGATTTTTATTAATCTACCAAGTTTTTGCTTATTTAAGTGACAACAGCTCTAACATTCTGGGAATTACTCTTCTTACTTTTGTTCTACATTATTTTCCGTTTATTAGAAAGTTTGTTGATATTATGGTTCCACCATGTTGGTATGTTTCTGGGGTTTGCCCTGCATCTGTTCCTCCCATGTACAGATGCATCTATGTAGCTGTTTACATGCTGGTTTAGTGTGGTGGGGCACATTTCTGCATATTCAGTGGAGTAACAGATTGTGGTGGCGATTTGAAGCTTCCAGTGTATCGTTTAGGAGTATTTGTCTGTCTTAAAAGAAATTTCTAAAGGTACCTGAAGGAATCTCTGGTTTCAGTTTTATTCCGGAGGAGACTGTTTTATGGACAAAACCTAACAAGTTATCCAAGATGCAGCCTGCAATTCAATGTAATCAGAAATTTCAATCAATTCAGCTTTCTGTAAAACTAATCCCTTTAAAAAAAACTCAAGTATACCCACGTCATTATAGTTAATAGTGCCTATTTAACTCCTGTCAAACTCAATAAATATTATTTTACATCTTCTCCTAACTGTCTATGGTGTCAAGACCGAAGAGCTGACATTTTGCATATATTCTGGAGCTGTAAATGTTCATATAAGTCACTAAGGGCCAGACTTGAAAAAATGGGGTACAAAACGACTACTGTGTCTTGGGAATTTGTTATTTTACACATTCTCACTATGGGTTTATCTAAGCAAAACCTACATACCCTAATTGCCCTTTTGTCATTGAAGCTATATATCTCACAAAACTGGCTTGACAGATCAAATGTATCATGGGACGGCTTTAAACAAATGTTGATTAATTATGTAACAGCTCATAAATTAATAGCAACTAAAGCAAATGATATTAAGCACAGTTGTGGAAAACATTTTTTTGATCACATACTCCAATAATTTCAGCTGGACATATCTCTATGCTAAACTGAGTTGACAAAAGAAGTTGTATTACTAAAGTCTTGTTTTTTTTTTTTTTTCATTTTTATCTCTGAGACCATACTGTTATGTATTAATTAAACTCATTTTATGGCACTTGTCACTCAGCGTACATAGTTATGTTATTATTGTCTTTTTTCTGTTAATTCTTCAATGTGCAAACAGATCATTCTCTATGTACTTATGCGCATCACATGTTGAAGAAGTTTTAAATATTTCTTCATGGAAATCTAAATAAAGATATTGGAAAAAAAACTAACAAGTGAAGAAGATAAACAAGGGGTGGTGCAAGATGTTCCCATATTAGTAAAGACAAGATCCAAGATGTTATTCCCTCTGTTGGGTACTCTGACGGATTGTTCCGGGGCATTTGTATTGACAAATTCCAGGAGTCTCTGTGCTTGTGCACTAGCGGTAGTGTAGGTATCCCAGACTATAGCTGGATAGTTTAGATCACCTAGAAAAATGATATTGGGTTTAATACTGAGTGATTCCAGCTTCTGAAATTAGGATTTGTGGCTTTCTTTCGACAACAGGAGTTCTGTAGCTAACTAATGCATGGAATGGAACCTTTTCTATGGTTACCTGGACATGAAGAAGCTCTAGTGCACCATGCTGCTTTAAGAGCCTCAATGTCAGTTTCTCCTGGATGTAGATTGATGCACCTCCACATTTTTCCCATCCTGAGTAGTAGATGGTCCAAATATGTAGAAAGCATTATGGCCCTGTAAAGCCAGAGGGTCCTCTACTGTTTTAAACCATGTCTCAGTCACTGCATAGGCATCAGTAACTTCCAGGGTGAGAAGAGCTTATAGGGGGTAGAGTTTCCTGTTGAGGCTCTTAGTATTAATCAGTAACACCTTCATATTTTCCTTTTCTTGTTTCATTATGTTGGTTTATAAGATTGGCATTGCCTAAAGAAGGCACTGTGGGGTTGGACAATGTCGTTACCAATAATTACCACCCTGTAAGGGACAGATGTAAGCCATTCCCAGTGAAGCAGCATGGTCTGTCAATCATATGCTCTCAGGCTGACAAATATTGGGCCCTCTTTGAATGACACAAAAAAACTAAGCCAATTACTGAAGTCAGTTATTTTTGCTCATATTGTGGCATCATCCTTGGACAAGGTTAGCATACTGCACAATGCTAGGCTCATACCTGCCTTGGATACATAATCTGAGAGCTTCATGATTTCTCTCTCTATGTAATCCAGGGCGGGACACCTAGTCACTGACACCAGGATGAACTATTTTAGAATCTTACTGGTACTTGTTGTTCAAAGACTTGATTGCATGCATGATCTGATGGATCCTGGCATTAAATATACAATTAACAGTCACTCTTTCCTTCCTCAGCCTGGTAAGAAGCACATCTGTATGTCTTGCAATGGAGTCACCTATAACAAGAATGTTTGGTTGAGTCGATGCCTGTCTTATGACCTCGGCATCTGTGACTTTGGGACTCCTCGTGCTATGTGAGGATGTAGACTTAATATCTTGATGTTGTGTTTTGCCTGTGTTGTATTATGGAGATAGTTGAGGTTTAGGCAAGTTAATCTTTACAACCTCAGCATATGATAGATTATGTATACTCTGATGGCCTCGGAAAGGTGTGTTGTGTGATGGACTGCTTTTGTTTTTGGTGTCTGAGTTTACTGTGTGTGAGATTTTTGCCTCCAAGGATATATTATACACATACATCTCACACACATTGTGTTGTGCTGTTTGTCAGACAGCATGAGACAATTCTTACACTGTCTCAAGATGATAATTCTTAATCAGGCTGGCTAGAGAGGTTTGGGAAGTGCTAGTCCATGATACAGACAGGAGTGAAGATGGGCCAAGGGTAACTATAACTGCTTGGAGATTGGTTTTAGAATGACTGGCTGGACTTGCTACAAAGTATCTAAATTTCAGTATAAAAGAACCAGCCTGGCAATATCCTCCTGCCACCAGCATAATAAAATTATCTGTTTTATTGATAATAAAATTTGTGCAAGCTGTATCAGTACACTCACTATTAAATGATTTTATCAAAGGTATTTTAGCCTGGTGAGTAGTTTAAGGGGAGAGATTCTGCAAATTGACACTTATGTGGTTATTGTCAACAGCCAAAAAAACAAAGAGGGAGGGAATTATGGTGTCCAATTATCATAAGGGGCAGAAACAAAAAGTACACATTTTTTAAGAACACAACTACAACAGGAGGTAGGGAGGAAAACCCATTAGACTCTTTGCTCTGAGCTGACTTGCCTGGAACTGCACTAATGCTAAGACAAATCCTGAGCTAGCCTGACATACACCGAATACATAAGAATCAAACCAGAGCTTAGTAACACCAGTTAGACCACTTAAACAGCAAATATGCAGTGCAACTATATAATGGAATCTTTAATATAGGCTTATAGACCTTGGCTGAAGCAAATACAGATTGTTGAAATGAATTTAAAATAAGATCAAGAAATGAAAACACTTACCTGTTTTTGTCTACTAGAACTATCACAACACAACTTTGAAATTCTTAGTCCCTTAGCGCTTAGGTTTTCTCATTTCATGCATTTCTAGTGTCACACAACCATGCTTTCAAAATGTCTGACTGACTTTCAGAAAGGGTAGAATCCTTTTCTGAGAAAAGGTTTGGAGAAATATGTAACAAATACTTGAAAAACATATTATTATTCTAGTGACAATGCAATAGGGTCAATATTTCCTAAAATCTGTGCAAACTAAGCTCAGATTCCAAAATTATGGAGGGTAGAATGTTTTTAATTAGATCATATTAGTTTTTAAGATCCATAATATTGTATCTATTTTGTTTCTTTATTTTTTTATATGAATAATGCTTTAATTTCTGTTTCTTACATCTTATTTATATAATGTCCATATCATTAGAATATGATTGTGCGCTTTGCCTCCAATTCAAGAATCAGGAAAAGTCTTCCTCGATAACTGCATACCATCTATTTTAACAGCCAAAGACAATATATTTTCTTCTAAGCTAGTAGGACTAAACTGGAGCTTTATAAAACAGGTAAACAAGGAAAAACTAAATCACAAAACTACCAATGCTGCAGCATTTTAACATAATACACAAAAGAAGACAATCCGAATTAAATATGCAGACAAGTTGTGCATGTGTGTATGTATGTATTGATAGACAGGTAGGTAGACATATACTTGTATTTTAAGTCCTTGGTATACCTTGAAGGATTGAGGGCCATGGAAAGATCTGTAACATCAGATAAGGTAATATGTTCCAAGTAAATCTAGTCTCAAAATACCGTTTTGGAATGATATGTAATTCTGACATCCATGACTGGGCTCACTTCAGCAAGACTAGCAGCCATTTTAGAAGACGTAATAGATATGTACAAGTACTCCAGATCCCACCCCTCCAATTAGTTAGAAATTTTCAAACATCTGCAAGTCACACAAGGCCACCTGTATAACTGTCTTTTTGACAAAATACAAACGTTATGACTCACTATCATTTGCTGAATTCCAAGTCATGAAAAAAAATATGTTTTGGGGTCACTGATAAGAAAGTCCAATTGAAATAGTTATTCATTTATTTACTTTAATCAAACTTTATCTCTCTGTTAAGGCATTCAGATGTCTATGCCTGCACAGTCATTTTCAAAGGTGGACAATGGAGAAATGCGGGCAGGAGTTTGTCTGCAACAAAGATTCAACCACATATTACTGATGTTCTTTCAAGCAACAGTATTTTACTTTTTTTTCTGAATAATCCAACACATCCCAGGTGATAATATTAGTCAATGTTTGAGTTTCAGAAGCACTGCACAACCCCACATTAAAACATTGTTCTTGGTCATTTTTCAGGACTCTCAAGAGTTACTGTCTTTGGTGCACTTTAGATCTGTTTGGCTTCCTTGAGCTACAGTTTTATGAGAGATGTACATTAACCAGTAATAGCATTATAATTTCCTTCAGTCAGTAAGAAATACTGCCTGACAACATGCACTTGTTGCATACAAAACTGCTTGCTAATCAGTGCTTGTTTTCTATTATGCATAAACTAACAGACCATCTGTGTCAGAATGTCCATCTCCATTATGGACCAGTTATGATGTATAACTGGTACTCTGTCACACAGTATTAATTTGGAAAACCTGCACATGAAATCCTTTTAAAACAAGCAGACCATGACATGCCCTTTTGTTAGTCCAGTTGGAAACGAATAAAATCTGGCAATGCTATTCGGTATTTCATTTTACTGTAAACAAAAAAAAAATGTCTCTTAGAAAGTGTTAGCTAAAGTGTTATGTTTTTACTTAAAAATGAAGTGCAGAATAGTATTGTTGTATTTCATTATTTATATATATATATATTTTTTTTTTATCATGGTTTATTTGGATGGAAAGTAATCGCATTCACATTCTAATTTATTTTTATAAAGTCATTTTTCTCACACACATGACAAGGCTCTGTAGCTCAGAGGTTAGAGCACTGGTTTGGTAAACCAGGGGTCATGAGTTTTCCACAAAAAACAGGACATGCTGGAGGGATAGATTCCAGTCCCAGAGACTTCCCATACTCTGGAACAAGCTACCCATCTATGTCAAGCAAAGTTCCTCATTAGCACTCTTCAAAAAAAAATCTTGATAAGTGGATGGGAAATAGGAAATACACCCCGGTGATCACTTTGGTGGCTCTGCTCGACAAGGGCACAGGAAAATAACTTTCTTGGGTGGCGTAAGCCAGGGAACCTTGTTGACTAGGCTTACTTAGGTCCTTGGGCTGATAGCCTAGTACCTACCTATGAACCTATGAAGAAGGTGTGGTACAAATCTGTCTTGAACCATTGATAATTGTTTGAGCAAAGCCATGGTATTTATGCATTCTATATAATGACTAACGGTGTGGTCGAGAAGTGGTATAGTAGTATATGTTACTCATCATACAGACAAGAAACATAATATGTATAGCATTTTAAAAAGGTCAGAAGTACAAAGCAGCAGAAATCTGTGGAAAGGAAAAGAGCACTATCTTTGAAAGAACTCAAGCAAGTGAAGAATCATATATATATATATATATATATATATATATATATATATATATATATAGTTCCACTTTGAATCATTGAAAGCTTGAAACATCGAAATTCTGATCATCGAGACCAGAACATTGAGTTTCAAACCATTGAAGATTCAAAGGGAACTTAAAAAAAAGAAAAAAAACTCTAAAAACTATTTTATGCAGGGGAGCTTCACCCCCCCCTGCGGCCCCCACATACCCCCAACTTTAATATACCAACTCCGAGATCGCACTACAGTGGGGTAAAGGGAAATCTCCATTTTAGTGCTATATGCAAAAGTGCTAAACGGGAGATTTCCCATACCCTGTCTGCAGTGCCATCACAGAGATGGCACATTCACAGACACAGTGTGCAGGGCACCTTGCTACCCTGCAGAAACACTAGCTTTTTCCCTTTTTTTACTTACCTTTTTCTTCCCCTTGACAACTTCGATGTTCTAAACACTCGATGATATGGTCTTGATCATATGAATGTTGATGGTTTAGAATTTCAATATTTTCAAGTGGAACCATATATATATATATATATATATATGTATGTGTGCGTGTGTGTGTGTGTGTGTGTGTGTGTGTGTGTGTGTGTGTGTGTGTGTGTGTGTGTACAGTTGTTGACTGAGGAGACATTAAATAAATTATTTTCACAGTAAGAGTAATGGCCAATGATCTTGATAGTGATATGGTAGGGGATCAAGAATGTTGTTGAAATTCAGGCCTGCATAGGACAGGCTTTTTTTTTTCTTAGAAAAGCAGGTAGAAAAAGAAGCACCTAGTAAGCAGGATTACCCGTTTATGTAATCTGACTAGAAGGAGAAAAGTAAAGGTTCTTACCTGTCACTAAAGTTGAATTTATTCTTGCAAAGGTTTATGTATGACACTATAACCTGCAGCATCTACATACACATAACATAAACATACAAACATATATCTGTACGTGCATGTGTATATACGTGTGTGTGTGTGTGTGTGTGTGTGTGTGTGTGTGTGTGTGTGTGTGTGTGTCTGTGGGAGTGGATGTGCACATATATATATATATATATATATATATATATATATATATATATATATATATATATGTGTGTGTGTGTGTGTGTGTGTGTGTAATGTTTACACACTGTCACTCTGTAACTGTTTATTTGTTAAATATGGCACATTTTTTGTTATAATACTCTCATTCCATTTCAGATATACACTGCATTTTTCTAATATTTTAAGGCTAGAAAGAGCTACAGTATGATCAAACAGCATTTATTCTAACTCACTATGTCCATCATGTCTGTCTGTAGTTTTATATATATATATATATATATATATATATATATATATATGTTTTTTTCCTGGCTGTGTAATATTAGAACCTGGCATAAAAGCCCAAAGCATGACAGAAAATGACAGCTAAATGGATGAAATGTCCATAATCCAATGGCGGCTGAAATATGAGTTACTTATGCTTTGTAATCATGGCTTGTGGCTTTAATCTTGTTTCTAACAAGGGATTGGTGACATGAAGTTGTGCTTTGCTCAAAAAATGAACTAATTTCAGACCATATTAATTCTTTTTGAAGCAACATAAAACGAATAGCTCTTAAAATTTCTTTATTGAATGACCCTGACAACTCTGCTAAAGCAGTTACTAGATTATAATTAGAGGGCACATTACATGTCTGTTACCTGCATTACAATTTGAAAATCTTGAATAAATTTATTCCATTAATAAATAATGCAAATGCTCTCTTAGAAACACCAGCCAAACATACTAGAATGAAAGTGGCTGCCAAAGAAACAATCTGATAGTATAACATTTCTGTCATTCCTTAAGGGGAGATAACTGATTTGGCTTTTTCACACTGAATGACAGCTTACATTCTCAGTGCATTACATACTAGGGTGTTACTGGTTCAGGAAAATGGAGATCATATTGTGGTAGAAGGAAATATGCTGCAAGACAGACAGCTGTTGGATTGCCATCTTTGAAGCTGCTAGAAAAGTCATTGTCTTTGTAATATTTAGTTTTGTGTACCTTGCTCCTTTTGTACTACAGCACATTCAAATAGATATCACTTTAATGCAGATCTTAGTACACAAACAATAAGTCACATGGGTTATTCAAGGAAAACCCCTTTTCTGTTGCTGTGATGCTTTGCCTTAGACCAAGTTACTTGAATAGATTCATTACAGGAAATAGACCCAAAATCCAATCCAGAGAGAGAGAGTGGTCAAAAATATTAATGTTTGTACTACTTGTAATGGCCAAAAATCCAATTCTGTATTGTACAGTAAAGTTAATACCTGCAATATTATATTTTTATGAAAATGCTTTTATCTTTTCTCTTCATCATAAAGTTATTGGATTACTGCAATGCACATTTAAACCAACACACATGGCTTGCAGTCATTTGTACAGTAACAAAGAGCATCCCAACCTATGTATATGTTATTGATATTTACTTTTGTTGTATTGACCACTACCAAACTGATTGTGTCCTTTCAACCAAAATTATTGTCCTTTCAAGCAAAGATTCCTAAAAGAAGCAGTCTTTCCACTTCTGCTTTGATGTCCAAACTGAACTAGAGGGTTTCAAGAAAGTTCTGTTCCCAGGTTATTTCTTGTTTCAGTGATTTAGCAACATTCAGCATTCTTCCATCCAGCCATCTGTCCCACTTTCCATCCATCTATCTTTCCACACAGTTGTCCAGCCATCCATATTTGTAACTATCTGTCCATCCATCCATCCATCCATCCATCCATCCATCCATCCATCCAGTCAAACATCTATCTTCTACAACCACTTTATTTATTTCCATGTTGCAGGTGAACCAGACCCTGTCCTAACAAGGAATAGGAACAAAGCAGAGATCAGCTCTAATTAGCACTAATATATCGCATAACACTCACTGTTATACACCATTACAGCAGTGTAGCATCAGAAGTTATCCTATCAGCAGTTTTCTGGAATGGGGAGGTAACTGTATTTCCCAAGGTGAAAATTATTGCAGCTATGTAAAACATCTGTGATGTTTTATAAAGTTATGATCTGACACAGCTGCATATGTTGTAAAAAGGCCCCAGCTCTCCTTTCAGTCAGGGAATAGTAGTTAATGGAAAAGCACAGGAATATTTGTGTGGAAAAGATAACCCCACCATAGTTCTTACTTCAGTAGTTCTATTTATATGCTATATAAAGGATAATGACTGGGTCTCCAATTGTTACCTGCTTATTATATGTTTGAGACATTGACCTAAAGAAATTCACCTTAAGAATGAAGCACAAGAGGTGAATCTTGGCATCCATGTTACAAACACACAATATGAAGCTATGATTGGAGACCTAATCATACTATTTTATGTAAAATAAAACTTTTTTTGTTACAGTTGATGGCTCTTGAGTAGATTCCAGTCAAGAAACTGTTTTGTGTGACTTTTTTGGTTAATTGGTATATTTGAAGCATGTACCATGCTTACGTTTTTGAATCCTTTCATAATTCTTTATAGTGTACTGTGATTTATCTGCTCCATGTAGTACTAGTTAAAGAAAAAAAATGATAGTGTTGTGCTGGCTTTGAAAATTGGTAAAGCAATTGAGAAACACTATCAGACAGACAGCAGGAGATGTCCTTGTGTATTCTCTGTCTAAGGGAAGTGGTTGTTTCTTGAATACATTTTGAGTGATTGTAATGTTGTAGACAGTAGGCAGAAAGAGTTGAGATGAAGCTGTTCCATGTTCTGCTACTGTAGTTTTTTGGCCGGCTATGTCAGCCTTTAGTGCCTAGCACCAGATGGGATTTCATCAGTGTGTTGTTAGGCACCCTTCTATATGTTGTTATGATCAGTTCTTGTAGTAGAGTAACAGTTAAACCATGGTGTATTTTAACTGATGCTGAAGCATAATCTCAGAGCTTCATGAACAACATTTTTTTTATGAATACTACTAGTAAGTGTTAATATTTTACTTGATAGTGTATTTAGACTTCATTTATAGTTTTTCATCATCTATACTAGTTAGTGCATTGGATTTTATTTGTTTTAGTTATAATATTTTCACCAGTTGCTTGGCAACATTTTGTTAATTGTGTGGTTTCACGTCAGCCAATGCACCATCTACAAGGGAGCCTCTCAGAATTTATTTCATCACATTTATTACATACAATACTACAATACAGAAAAGGATGCTAAAACATTTCATTCACTTCGAGTAGCAGTTCTCGCTCATGTTTGGAATGTTTGCAGGGGGTATGTTAGAAAGTATAAAAATATTGGTAAGTATTATTCATTTAGGTTGCCACCTCAGGTTACATATGGCATTTCCATAATATTAAATAATGCTGCAGTTCTACATTAGACAGGATGATTAAACAGCAACTTAGTACATTAATACTCTCATATCAGCATTATCAGATTATATAGTATGTTATAGTCATAAATAAATAGCATTAAGAATTTACCTTATATGGCTCTATTCAGGAACGACACTTCAGGATGTACAAACAGAAATTTTATTTTACAGTACTGGGAGTTAGTCTTCATAATTCTTGATGAAACTTTCTCACTTTACATACAAAAACTGTAATTTTATGCATTTTCTTATCAAACTGCTCAAGCAGTTTCATGCCATTATAATGACTGTGTCCTATAGAAAACTTTGCAAATGTTCTCATCCCTCATGATTTTTGCCTTAGGCTTCACGTGAACACCTTCCTATACATGATTCATCTGCTTCCAAAGGGTCTTGTTTCTGACCTTGGATGTTTCAAACCTGCTCTAGCGACAATGCACTCTTAGCCTGGAGGAGTCAGGCTAACAAATTCCTTTTTGTATAACTACATGCTTCACTTCATGCAATACATACTATTCTCTCTTATTACATACTAAAAGAATGGAGTTTAAAAGACAGCAACACTGTGGTTCAGGAAGCTGTATTTTTCCCAGCCCTGCATACAAATTATATTTGCTTTTTAACAATCATATTATAGCATCATTAATAAACTGAAATTAATATACATTTTAATAAGCTGGTTTTGTCCCATCACAGTTTTCTCCCTCTGACACTATCAGTGTCATACCATATAATTATATTTTTATTTTTTTTAACTTGATAAAATACGCCTCAGCATCATAGTAGTAATCATCATTCTTTTTGTCAAAGCAGAACTGTCATTGATTTGTGCATGCAGTGGCATTTCATGTGCAGGTGAGGTTAAACATCTTGTAATCACTGCCTTTAGAATAGAAAATACCAAAATGATTACAGATATAATAAAAAGTACAATGACAATACCCTGGATTATGCTAGTTCCCAGGTTGCCAAAAATACTGCCCTTTGTTTCATGACGTTTGACAGTTTTTCCTGTTTATCATGATAGTCACTAATATATGAACAGCAATAACTCCTTATGAGGGCACATGACCCCCCTTTTGCAGCAAGCATTATATAAAGTGCCATTCGATTCTGTAACAGCACAGTTTGCATTTCAGTCATTTTTTGATTTACCATTCTGATGTGATATGAAGTTTCGTTGGCCACCTCCTGTAGAATTTGAGCATGCATGGTGATTTTAAGCATTGTCCTTTGCACTCCATACCCAGGATTACAAATTGAAAATACTTGGTCTGCCCAGTGGATTGCTCACTTATTTTTCAGTCTACCTGCTGGTGGGTGTTCGAAATGTTGAATAGTAGGAGTGATATAGCCTACAAAGCAACATACAGACCAGTTTGTAGACAACCAGGGGTAGGCACGATCACCACAGATGTAGTAACGGTCACTTATCATGCCCATGCCACATCCCCAGTCATAGCTTCTTAAGTGCAAAGAGTCTAGCACACTTTCATGTCTGGTGTCATTACATTTGCTTTTTCCTACTGGTACAGTCCCATTTCTGGCATAATGTGTCTCCATGATGTGTAGTTGCAAGTTGAAGAAACACAACCTTTGAAAAATCAGTTGCATTATGCCAGGTTAAACTGATGTCATTAAGGTCCTTTTATATGACACCTGTGATGCAGGGATAAGAATCATAGGAATCCCTGTCTTAGAATAATGAGGTACATGCAAACATATTCAGCAGTTTGTTTTGTTTAGATTTTTGGCATATTGCCGAAGGACCAGCAAGAAACTGTTTTCTCTCGACCAGTTTATAGAAGGGAACAGCAGCAGAAACAAAGCAAAAGTACCTGTTGTCACTGGTTTCATCATGGACTGCTACTGAAGCTGACCTTCTCACTGGGCAGATGATTTATTTGTCACACCTTGAGCTCCCTCTGTTGGCTGCGATGATTCATCTGGGGTCCCCACATGACAGGTCTTCGTGCAATGAGATGAATGGATCCATGTTGGTAGTCCTGCACAGTGAACTACAGTCAAGGTGGTTAGCAGTATCTGAAAAGGACCCTTCCACCTTGGGCTGAGGCTGTTCTTCCTCTGGAAAATTTTAACGTAAACCCAGTCACCTGGTTGTAGTTGGTGATAGAGCTGTTCAAGAGGCTTTGCTAATGTTGCTCTTACTGTTCGATGATATTGCTGCAAAACATAAAGGAGTTTCTTGCAGTATGAAATCATAGCATCATCTGACAATGTTAAATTTGCATTTCCCACTGGAGGAGTAGCTGGAAGGGCCATGGGTCTCCCCATTAATATTTCATACAGACTCAACTTTCTGGTGGTATTCAGTGAGACCCTCATACTCATTAATGCTTAAGGAAGGGCTTTGGGCCACTTTAAATGGGATTCAGCACAAATCTTCGAAATTTTATTTTTAAGGTTCCTGTTCACCCTTTCCACTAATCCAGATGACTGTGGATGGTTGGGGCAGTGAAGACTCAACTTAGTATTAAAAACTTTACATAGTCCCTTAAGCAATGCATTATTAAAATGTGTTTTCTGGTCCCTATTAATAGAACATGGTATACCAAATCTCGGTATATAGTCATACAAAAACTTTTTGACAACTGTGACTGCATCTGCTTTGCGACATGGGTAAGCTTCCACCCATGCAGAGAACATACAGACCATAACCAAGATAAATTGAAAATTATTAGTCTTAGGCATCTGGATGATGTCCAGCTGTAGGTTAACAAAAGGTCCCCAAGGTGAAGGTAAACATGCAGTCCTACTGCTGGCATGTTCACTTACATTATATTTTAAACACACACTACAATTTCATGCATACTGAAGTATCAAAGAGGAGACATGAGGGGCATACCAACTTCAGCTAATTTGATTAAATAAAGCTGTCTTACCTGTATGGGCCGGTAGATGATATGCCCTTACCAGGTAAGGTAGCAAAGAGGCAGGCGCCACCAGTCGGCCATTCAGATGTCGCCATATGCCATCAGAGGATTTTCTACATACAGCCACCTCAGAACTTCTCCCTGTGATGCTTTAGCTTGAAAGGCTAACAACTTTTTAAAATCAAACATCATTACTGTTGGAGTTTGTCATAGTTAACATGCACAGATCTTTACAACAATCTTCTACTGTTTGTTTAGCAGCTTGGTCAACCAAATTATTGCCCTTTGTTACAGCATCTGTTCCCTTTTGATGGGCACAACATTTAATTACAGACAGCTTTTTGGGTAACAAAAGTGCATCTAACAATGATTTTATGTACCCTGAATTTTTAATTTGATTTCCTGAAGAGGTCAAAAACCCTCTCTCTGTCCAAAGTTGCCCCAAATCATGTACCACCCCTAAAGCATAACGGCTGTCTGTAAAAATATTGGCCACCTTATCTTTGGCTAACTCACAGGCTTTTTGCAAAGCCACTAGCTCAGCTATTTGAGCAGAGTGAACACCCTCTAATCTTTGTTGCAACAATATTGTTTCCTCAGTGCAGACTGCTATTTCCAAGATCAACTTTCCTGTTTGATCTCTTTCATAGGAACCATCCACAGACAGATGCATGTCAGCATTGGGTATAGGACTCAGTGTCCTTTAAGTTATCCCTAGGAGAAAGCAAATAGTTGCACACACACAATCATGCTCTTCACCATCCTCAGCAGTAGGCAACAGAGATGCAGGCTTTAGAACAGGACAGTGGATCAGAGAAATAGATGGATCAGAAAGAGGTGTAAGTTCATATCTAGTTAGACGTGCAGTCAAGAAGGGATGAGTTTTATTTTAAGTAATGAAGATGATCCAGAGTGAGGGATAACTACTGTAAGATCCTACTCTGAGATATTAAATGACCAAGATAATGTACCTGAGGGATAACTACAGCTGTAATTTTTTTGTTGACACTGCTTCCTTTTCCTGCAAGGATAGTCAGAAGATCCAAGGTATTTCCTGCAAGGATAGTCAGAAGATCCAAGGTATTTTGTTAACATTGCTGAAAGGAATTTGGTGCTGTCAGTAAATCATTTACATATTGTACTAAGACAGACCCACTCAGAAATGTCACATTCTCCAAATCTTTTGTAGAATTTGAGAAAATAATTAAAAAGATTAAGTATATCCTTGTGGCAACAGTTTAGGTATATTGTTGTCCCTGATAAGTAAAAGCAAACAGAAACTGACTGTCAGGGTGAATTGGTACAGAAAAGAATGCTGAACATAAATCTATCACAGAAAAGTTATTAGCTGTAGGTGGTATGGAACCCAGTATTGTTGCTGGATTTGGAACAACAGGAAAAGTAGGTAGTACTGCATTACTTACAGCCCTTAAGTCTTGTACAAAATATCCTTTCCTGGCCTTTTCACTGGAAAAATAGGAGTATTACAAGGGCTTTTAGCTGATATTATTATTCCTTGATGTATTGCAGGCTGAATTACACATTTGATTCCCTGCTCTGCTTCTGGCTTTAGTGGATATTGTAGAACTCTGGGGAGAGGTTTTGATGGATTTCATTTTATTTTTACTGGTTTAGCTGATTTCAGTATACCTACCTTATTTGCATGCTTAGCCCACAAGTTGGCAGGTACCTGCTGTAGTAACTCTTTATTTGCCTGTATGCTTCCAGCAGGCTTTTCTTCAGCTTATGCTAAAACTGCCAATACTTCCCCCTCTGATTCTGTTGGAACATTTAGATACACCCCTTCTGGGGTACAGTAAATAGTACAACCCAGCTTACATAACAAATTTCTTTCTAGTAGGATTACTGGTGCAGTAGTACTCAAAGGAACAAATGTTTTTATTCGATTGGACCTAAAGAAATGGTTGTTTTAAAAACAGGCTACATAACAGTAGCATTTTCTACACCAACTGCCTTTACTTTGTTTTTATACTGGTATTTAACTGTCTGAAGTAACTTTTAATACAGACCTAGTGTTGCCAGTTTTACCAAGTATAGAATTGGCTTTGTATTTATTTTTACTTTAACATAGGGACATAGGGTCTTTTAGTGGCAGCAAAGGGATTAAGATTTATTTTTGTTTTATTACCCTGCCATAGTCAGTACGGTGATTTGCAGCAGTTGTATGGACTTTTTACTGCCAGTCTATAAGCACTTGTTTTTTTTGA
This sequence comes from Protopterus annectens, assembly GCF_019279795.1. Taxonomy (NCBI): domain Eukaryota; kingdom Metazoa; phylum Chordata; order Ceratodontiformes; family Protopteridae; genus Protopterus; species Protopterus annectens. The sequence goes on along the minus strand of NC_056739.1, from coordinate 1,011,107,827 downwards.
TTTTTGTACAGGGTTTGCAAACTCTGCACGAAGGTAGCTGCAATAGCTGGTTTAGCTTATTCATTTGGATCTGACATTTCTAAATGTTTAGCAAACACTGCTTTAAGATGACTCAAATAATCTGCAGGGGCTTTCTCTTTATTTTGCCTACATGACTGACACACTTGTTTAATTTGCCAGTGCTATCCTTTTATTTATTAGTGCATTTCCTGTGGGAATAAAATTTATTTTTGCCTTTTTAAGTAACTGTGTTTTTATTTCATTGGAGTAACTTTTCGAAGCATCTGGTTTAAATCTGTCAAAGTAGGGTTGTAATATATATATATATTTTTTGATTCCTCCTTAAACCTTTATGGATGTTTTTTTTTTCTTCTTCTTTCAGTTAGGAAACATATAGACAAACCCGGGATTCATGAAGCTTGCGCCAGGTGCAGGCATAGAGTCGGCGTTCTAACTCCAAAGATGGCTGCCGAGCGATTCAGGTACGAGCTGTTCCCACTTGCACTACCTGCATATGCTAATTACCCCATGTGCAGTAGTGTAGCATGCAAATGAAGGTGTGTAGTGATTCAGGAAGTGGTGCAGTCATAGTGTAAGCATGCAGAAATGTAAACCGTAGAAAACGGTTTACTTTTTTGCAAACATAAAGTCGGAGCCATGACAGCCGACCAAACACATGTATTATATTGTTAATATATGCCAATGGCTAAATATATAGCCAGTGGCATAAAAAACATGTACAAAATATAAAATTAACATTTAATATATATAGTTGCACTATCGCGACGTGGAAGTGCAGGGCAGCGGTGCGCAAAGGGGATCGCAAGGAATATATAAAAATATGGAATACAACCACAATGAAATACATATCATGATTTCCCCATAATAGTCAATGGCAGGTATGCTACACCATACTCTGCTAAGGGGCAGTGACCGTGTTATGCACAGTAGCTATGAATTAGTAGGCAATGCCATGCAAATGAGAGGAATAGTAGTGAATTGCAAATTCCCCGCTGGTGTAAGGAGGCACCTCACAGTGTAGTGTTATAACACCGAGGTGAGCCCTTGAGATAAAGATGACATCAAGAGAGGGGTGTGTTGTCATTGCTGTAAGCACATTGGAACATTGCTAAACTGGTCTGCCCCTAGCTAGGCAAAGCTGTAGGATAAGGGTGTGTCGAATTGCCCATAGCTATGCTTAGCTGAGAGTACACAAGGTAACTGAGTATGCATGTGAACAGAGATGAAAATGCGTGTAAACCCGGTAAACGGGTATGTGCGGCACTCACTGCAGCTGAAACAGGAAGGATATAGGAAAAAAATAAGGAAATACTGCAGCAGTGAAATTGGAGTACAAATGAATAATTAACACCTAGAAGCCTACAGTGGGACATTGACAACAGCTAACAAGGCTGCAAGCAGCTATCTGCAGAACAGGGAAGGGGAGAGGCTGTACTGCAATGAAAACAGCAAAGTGTCAAAGCAGAACAAAGGCGATATGCAGTATATCAGCTACAAGGCACATTTCGCCATGACTGGGTAGGGAAAGTACAAAACAAGAAAGGTGGCAGGTGGATGCATGCCTGATAATGGGAGGGGATCCAGGTCTAAAAGTGAATTAAAAGGCAACAGATTAATCAAGGCAGGCAAGTAGATTTCCACAGTAAATGCCCCACACTTGCATTACTCATTACAAAACCCATAATTAAGACATGCAGCAGCTGGAATAGCTCATGCACACCCACTTACATCAGCAACATCCATAGCACAATACTATAAAGTGTGAAAGCACCTCACACACATTTGTGTATTCCCATATACTCTACATCAGTGTTATATACAGATGCGGAACATTTATTATGTACATGTTAGGGGCTGCCATAGCTTTGATTCACCAGCATGTGTTGGAGACTGAAGGTGATGTGGATGATGATGCACACAACCACCGCAGGCACCAGAGAAGGAGGAGAGTGTTCAGTACCAGGGTAACCTACCAGGGGCTACATGATCTGGAGATAGTAGAGTGTTACAGGGTGGACAGGGACACCCTACAGCAACTTGTGGAGCTGTGCCAGCCACACCTCAGAGCCAGAACAAACAGAGGGGAACCCATCCCATTGGATATGAAGGTATGTGTAAGCCTGAAAATACTAGCTACAGGTACCTTTCAAAGACCAACTGGGGATATCATGGGTATCTCACAGGCATCAGCATACAGGGTACTACACCAGTTCCTGGATGCAATGTTACCACATGCCAATGAGCACAAGTACTTCCCCCGAATGCAGGAGGAGTTGGCCAGCAAAATGCATCTCTTCCACCATGTGGCAGAATACCCGGAGGTACTGGGTGCAATAGACTGCATGCACATACACATCAAGTCACCACCCAGTGAGCAGGGTAGGCCCAACATAAACTGCAAGGGATACCCCTCCATCAACTGCCAGGTTGTGTGCAATGCCCATGGCATTATCATGGATGTGTGTGCTGGCAGCCCTGGAAGCTATCATAGGTTCATAGGTTCATAGGTAGGTACTAGGCTATCGGCCCAAGGGCCTACGTAAGCCTAGCCAGCAAGGTACCATAGCTTACGCCACCCAAGAAAGTTATTGTCCTGTGCCACTGTCCAGCAGAGACACAGAAGTGATCCCCGGGGTTTATTTCCTATTTACCATCCACTCATCAAGATTTTTCTTGAAGAGTGCTAATGAAGAACTTTGCTTGACATAGATGGGTAGCTTGTTCCAGGGTATAGGAAGTCTCTGGGACAGGAATCTATCCCTCCAGTGTGTCCTGTTTATTGTGGTGACAAGGTTTAGGTCCCTAGAGCGTGTAGCTTGGAGGGATTGGGATTTCTTTAGGTGTAGCATGTCCAACAGATCTGGGTTTGACATAGATTTGTATGTTAGGCAGCGATCACCTCGGAGTAGGCGATATGCTACGGAGTAAAGCTGGAGTTTTTTGAGGCGGTCAGTGTAGGGCATTTGTTTGAGGCTAGTAATCCTATTTGTGAGGTACTTCTGTGGCCTTTCTAGCTGCTGCAGATGTCTTGTGAGATACATTCCAAAAGGGGCGTTGTACTCTATAATGGGTCTAATGAGTGATGAGTAGAGGGGGAACAATGACCTCTTTTTTCCTGGATGAGAACCCTTTTTTGATGAGGTGTGCCACGTAGAAGGGCTTTCTGACTACTGTGATGATGTGACTATCGAAGGAGAGACTACTGTCCACCTGGGTCCCAAGGTCTCTTATCACGCATTCGGTGTTAAGTAGATTGCTGCCTATGTGGTAGTCCATGGGTACAGAGTTTTTACCAAAGGGGATAACACTGCACTTTTTGGCATTGAGCTTGAGGCCATGGCTCTGATACCAGGCATCTGTCTCAGTGAGGCCCTTCTGTAGGATGTCCACATCAATTGGGGACTTGACTATGGCTCCTAGTTTGCAGTCATCTGCGAACTTCATTAGCCAGAGGCCTTCTGTGTTAGCCTGTACTTCAGAGAAGTAGATACCAAACAGGAGAGGTCCCAGGGTGAAACCCTGTGGCACTCCACTTGTCACTGCCTTGAGGTCAGATTTGGAGTCTGCAACTTTTACAGTGTGGGTTCTGTCTGTGAGCCAGTTGGCAACCCATCTTGTGACGTAGGGATTTATACCTAGTTTAATGAGTTTATCTATAATTCCAGAATTGGGGATGGTATCGAAAGCCTTGGTGAGGTCAAGATAGGCTGTGTGAACCACCTTACCCTCATCCACGGCTTTGATGACTGCCTCAAAGAAGTCAATCAGGTTCAGGAGGCATGATCTGCCTTTCCCAAACCCGAAGTGGGTGGGATCCAGAGTTTGAAGGTTAACAATGTCTTTGTTTGAGTTCCATGATGATACATTTCATGGCCTTGCAGACCAGGCTCGTCAGGCTAATAGGTTGAAGGTTCCCGGGATCAATAGTGGCTACCCCTTTGTGGAGTGGGATAACTGTTGCTGTGCACCATTCAGTAGGCACAAAGCCTGATGCGAGGCTATTATTGAACATGGTACTTAACTGGGGAGCCAGTTCATTCTGAAATTCGTGTAAAATGCAGCCTGGGGTGTTGTCCGGTCCCATGGATGCTGTGTTTTTGGCTTTAGAGAGTGCAGCTTTTACCTGCGTAGTTGTGATTACAGGGACTCTGCATTCTTCCTGTATAGATATAGGCCCTTTAGGGGGTGAGAGGGGGGTAAAGTTAGCACTGAACCGATCTGCCAGGATGTTAGCAATAGCAATTGGTTCTGTAATTTTCATGCCTTTGTGCTGTAACTCAGAGCAGATCTGGGTGTTGTCATCTAGATTCTTGACATAGCTACAGAATGCTTTGTGGTTGTCCTTGGATTTAGTGGTGATTTTGTTTTCGTAGCTAGCTTTGGAGGATCTTATAAGGGATCTCAGCTTCTTACTGAGGCTGACTAGGGAGCTCCTCCACTTATGGGATTTTACTCTCTTTTGCAACAGTTTCTTCCTTCTGTTGTAGAGTTTCTTTATGGCAGGGGACCACCAAATTGGCTTCCTTTTTTTGGAAGATATCATCTTGGTTCTGTTTGGGATAGCACAATCCATGCACTCGTGTAAGTGCTTATAGAGTGCATTTGTGTAGGACCCAGTAGTCGTAACTGCATTGTCCATTTGCAAGGGTGTCATGAAGTTCACCACTTCTGTCTTAAGAAGCATGAAGATGGCTTTGGAGAAAGATTTTACTGTGGTTTTCTTAATGAGGGGTGGGGCAGGATGTGGATATCAAGTGTGATAAGCTTATGGTCGGATCGGACCAATGAGGAGTTGACTTCGGGTGCGGAACACTGGTCACTCATGTTGGTAATGACTAGGTCTAGCATATTGTTGCCCCTGGTGGGGGTGTGGATAAGTTGATATAGGGCATTGGAGTTTATGAATTCCAGAAAACATTGGGCTAAGGAGATGGTACATGAGTAGTTTTCCCAGTTAATGGTGGGGTAGCTGAAGTCGCCCATTATTAAGGCATTTGGTTGAACCCTAATATTTTCCAGTACATCAAGAAAAGAGGAGTGGGAATACTGGGGCATGGTAGGGGATCTGTAGCAAGCTACAATTTGGAATGCAGTTTCTCCCAGAGTTAGTTGCACTTGGATAACCTTGGATGCATTGTGCTGAGCATCTAGCCTGGAGGTGTGGATATCCTTAATGAATATGGCCACACCTCTGCCTTTGGTGTTTCGGTCCAGATTACATGGCCGAAAAGTGTGGTATGAGATATAGCCTGGTAGTATAGGGGTGCTCTCTGGAGCCTTGAACCAGGTCTCAGTCACTGCACAGATATTGATGTTCTCCATTTTAAGGAGTGCCTCGAGTGAGTGCATTTTGAGATTTAGACTTCTAGCATTGAGTAGCATTACCTTCAGTTTTTGTTTGCCTGTTCCTGTTATGGTGGTGAATTTGTTATTTGAACCCTGCCTAAAAAAGGCACTATAGGGGCAGCAAGAGCCTTAGCCAGTATCCAGAATCCCAAGGGCGACAGGTGCAGGCTATCTGTGGCAAAGCATCGTGGTCTGCCAACCATGTCATCCCAAGCAGACAGATATTGGATCCCCTTAGAATGACACCAGAAACTTAACCAATTGTTAAAGTGAAGTCATTTTGACCTTGTCTACGGTATCATTCTGGGGGATGGCAGAATGCTACTCAGGGCTAGGGTCATACCTGCCTGGGCTACAAAATCGGAGAGCTCTTCCATGTCTCTTTTCATGTAATCCAGGGAGGTACGTCTCAGGTCATTCACACCAACATAGACAATGACAGAGTCATATTTGTACTTGTTGTGGAGTGACCTGAGTGCATGGGTTATGTGGCGGATCCTGGTACCTGACAGGCAGCTGACAGTAACCTTCTGCTTGTCTAACCTGGTGAGTGGGACATCAGTGTGCCTGATTTTAGAGTCACCTATGACTAGTGTGTTGAGTACGTTGTTTTGCCTTATTGGCTGTGGTTGAGTGGCCCACTGAGTTTGTGGGCTATGTGTCATTTGGGTTGTGTTGGGGGATGGAGGTTGCTTGCGTTTCTGCTTTGGAGGTCTCTGTTGCTTAGACAGATTATTATTGAGAGCCTCCGTGAATGTTTTTGTGTTACTGTATGTGGATTTGGTGGTGTAGATTTAGTGAGACTATGTGATGAGTGTGGTGTGGTGCAAATGTTTACCTTCTCCTCATGACTGTCAAGTTCAGTCTTGGTTAGCGAGAGCTTTACCTCCAGTTTGGCTAGATAAGTGCATCTCTCACAAGTTGTAGTGTTGGGTGACAGGAGGAGAGGGTTGTCTGTGTACAAGAGGCAACTTCTACATTGCCTCAAGATGCCCAGATTCATCAGATAGACAGGAGAACACTGGGAGCTGACCCTTTGGCATGCCTGAATAAAAAACTATTTTCCTCTAGATAAGTGAGGAAAGTGAGTACAAGAGCTGTTTTTCTCTAAGCAAGTGAGAAAAGTAATTACAAAAACTGTTTTCCTCTAGGTAATGAGGAAGATAGAGTGCTATAGTAATTAGTAGCTTATTTAGTGCTTACAAGTTCCGAATAAGTGCTGAGCATGAACAAGCAAATTTAAGTGCTAATACTAAGAATCTGTATCTGCACTAGACTAGTTACAGGACAGAAACAAGTGCAAATGCAGGCTTTCAAATCAGAAAGTTGAGAGAGATGGAAGAGATTGCCCAAACGGCCAATAACTACAATTTCTGGGCCAGATCATACCTATGAAACTATGAATTTATGACTCCCACATCTAGCATGCCTCACAGCTGTATCGGTTATTTGCCAGGGGGACATCGCAAATGGCCACCTGGTGGGGGATGCTGGCTATTCACTGGAACAGTGGATGATGACTCCCATCAGAAATGCACACACACCCATGCAGGAATGCCATAATGAGGCACACGCACAAACCAGAATCATCACAGAGTGTGTGTTTGGGATGCTGAAATCACAGTTCCATTGCTTGGACATATCTGGTGGAGCCTTGTAGTACTCTCCAGGCACATGTGCCCACATCTTCATAGTGTGTGCCATGCTACATAATATGGTCCTGCGGAAACAGCTGCAGCAGTGACAGAATGGTGAAGGCCCTCACAGCCCACCACCATTGCCAAGGGCCCCACAGGCACAGAGATACTCAGAACATGAACACCCTGAGCCAGCCCCAGTAGGCAGATGGAGGCATGCCCATGCCTTGGCAAAGAGGGAACATATAGCACACACACTAACAGTGTAGGCACCTAGGGACTGACACCTTTCTCCACCTGCACACACAGTAAAAATGGATGGCACACACACACACAAGACTACCTGCAAATTGTCATGTATAGGCAGTCTACTGTGTGCATCCAACATAGGCAGATCTCAACTATTGCACACACAACAGCCATTGGCACAAGGTAAGTCAACACCTGAACAGCAAATTAAGCTATCAGTGTATGCAGATACTGTATATATAGATTCATAGGTAGGTACTTGGCCAACTGCCAGAGGCCATTCATAAGTCCAGCCAAAATGTGTCAGCTTTTGCCACTCCATTGATTCATTAACCATCCCTCTGTGGAGCAGAGCCAATGGTGGGATCCCTGGGCTGCATCTACTTTTCCCCATCCATCCTTCAAGGTTTCTCTTGCAGAGTATTAGTGAGGGAGTCTGTATAATGTAGTTAGGGATGTTATTCCAAAATATGGGGAGTGTCTGTGACAGGAAGCTGTCCCTCCAGCATCTTCCGGTTATTGTTGTGGCAATGTCAGCTCACTACAGTGTGTGGCTCACTGTGACATGGATTCCCATAGGTGGAGCATATCCATCAAGCCTGAGTTCAACATGGCTGTGTTGGCCAGTGGAGATCATCTCTGGGTAAATGAGATCCCACTGAGTAAAGCAGGAGTTTATTCAGTCTGGCTGCATAGGCCATTTGTTGGAGGCCAGTATTCCCCTTGGTGAGGTATATTCGCGGACCCCCCAGCTGTTGGACGTGTCCTCTGAGGTACATCCCACATGGGTTATTATACCCTATGATGGGACTGATGAGTGATGAGTAAAGGGGCACTATAACCCCAGTATGTCTAAACAGGAATCTTTTAGTAATCAGAAGGCCTGCATAGAAGGATGTCCTAACTACTGTGGAGATATGATTGTCAAAGCGGAGATCACTATCTACCTTAGTCCCCAAATACCCCATTACCTCATCTGTATTAAAGTGGCTGCCACTCGTGTTAATATGTTGGTGCCAATTCCACAATGGAATGACCATGCAGTTAGTGGCACTTAGCTGGAGGCCATGTCGTTGGCACCCTGTGACGTTCTCTGTGAGGCCCCTTGAGGGATGTCCATGTCAGCTGGACTATCAATCATGGCTCCCAGTTTGCAGTCATTGCCAAACATGGTCTGCCGTAGTCCACCTGTGTTTGCCTGTACATATGAGATGTTTATGCCAAACAGTAGGGCTCCCAGGACTGAGTCCTGTGGGACACCAGTCGTGACTGTTCAAGAGTTGGACCTAGAGACCACTAGTCGTACCATGTAGCTTCTGTGTGTAAGCCTGTTGGCAACCCAACCTGTGATGTATGGGTGAATGTACAGGCTGGTGTGTTTATCAATAATACCCGAGTGGGGCATGGTGTCAAAAGCCTTGGTGAGGTCCAGGTAGTATGTGTGAACCACCTCCCCTATCATCTAATGTCTTGATGACTGTATGTAAGACTTCAAACAGGTTCAGTAGGCATGAACTGCACTCAACCAAGCTGACCTGGGGTTGGATCACATGTTCAAAGGTCACCAATGTCATTGTTAATGAGTGCCATGAGGATGCAAACCATACCATTGCAGACCAGGCCAGTCAGGCTTATGGGGTGGTATTTACCATGGTCAGTTGTGATTTCACCTTGATAGAGTGGAATAACTGTTGCCACGTGCCATTGTATGGGCATGTAGTCTGTGGAGAGGATGAGGTAGGAATGCTTAATTAGGTGGGGGGCAGGTTGTATCGTACATTTTGCAAGATGCAGTCTGGGTCAACATCTGCCTCCATTGATGCTGTGTTTTGCTGTTAGAGAAGGCCATTTCCACCTGTGTGTCTCTGATAGTTGGGAGACTGCACCTTTTGGGTAGTGTTGTGGGCTCTTTAGCGGGTGAAGTATGCACTGAATGTATCTGCAAGGATGTTGGCGATATCAGTAGGGTCAGCATATTTTGTGCTATATTTCACCGGCACAATGCAAATCTGTGTGTCACCACGTAGATCCTTGACATAGCCAAAGAAGGCTTTGTGGTTATCTTTCACGTATTCTCCTGCTGATGTTAGCCTTGAATGATGTCATGAGGGACCTACATATCATACTAATAGTGGTCACGGACGTCTGCCCTTCAGGGGATTTGCTGTGTGTCTGGAACACTGTCCTACTTCTGTAGTATAGCCTGTTTATTGCAGAGGTCCAACAGACCTTGTCTAGGAGGAGTGAGTCTTGGTTTACCAGTGATGGCACGATCCATACATCCGTGTAGGTGCTTATAGACTGCATTTGTAAATCTGACTGTATCTTGAGCAGTGTTTCTCCTTAGAGTGGGGGCTGTGAAACTCCCCAACCCTGTCACTAATAGTGTAAATTTAGCTGTAGGAAAGTATACACTGTGGTATCCGTGGGTGGGAGAGATGCTAGGCTGTGGAAACAGTGAATAGTTCATAGTCAGATCTAACCAGTGACTGGTTAACCTCCACTGTGGTGCACCTGTTGCCCATGTTGGTGATGACCACATCTAATAGTTTCCACCCCACATTAGGGAGGTTACCACCTGATACAGGGCATATGAAATGATACATTCCAGGAAGTGCTGGTCCTGGAAGTGAGTACCGGAGTACGTTTCCCAGTTAATGGTATGGTAGTTGACACTGACCAATGCCAGGGTGTGTGTTAGGACTGTTGTGTTCTCCACTGTTTCCAGGTAGGGGGAGTGGAGGTTCTGGGTCATGGGGGGGTGATCTGCAGCAGGCCACATTCCACATTGCAGTTGTGACTGATGTTAGCTGCACATGGATGATCACAGAGGTATCATGCTGCCCCACAAACCTGGTGGTGTAGGTATCCCTGATAAATATGGATACAGCCCCTCCATGTCTGTCAGTCCATGTTCTGTGGCTGAAATGTGTGTTAAGGGTTGTAGTCTGGTAGTGCTGGTGTGCTCTCAGAAGCCTTAAGACAGATTTCAGTTAATGCCCAGATGTTGATGTTGTCAATCCTGAGGAGTGCTGTGAGTGCATGCATGTTGTGATCACAGCCCCTGGTGTTGAGTAGCATAATCCTCATGGAATCTGCTATTGTGCTGTTTATGGAGCTGGTATTCAACTTCAAAACTCTCATAAATAAGGCACCATGGGGGCGCCAATAGCCTTGGCCAGTATTCCAAAGCATAAGGCTGACACATAGGCTGGTATGGCATCATTGCATGCATGTTCCCCATCTGTGCTTGTTTTTCATCTTCCCTGTAGGTAACCTACTGGTAAGCAATAGAAAGCCTTAAACTTATACAAGTTGTCTAGCTTCCAAGATAGGCTTTTTGAGTGACTAAGTATCAGTGTTCTGTATGTTCTTGCTGTACTCAACTGTTTCCTGACTACATGGTGAGTTCTCACTGTATATTGTGATCTGAAGGTCTGTTTATTCACATATTATGGCTGTGATGGCCTGCACATTAGAGGTTCACAGATAGCCTATTACCTATCTGCCCAAGGGCAATTAGAAGCATAACAACAGTGTGTTTGCCTTCCCCGCACCATTGATGAAGTAACTGACCCTCTGTCAAGCATAGCCAATGAAGCAATTCCAGGCAGAGTTGCTGGAAGCTGTTGAAGACTGGGGCTGTGGAGAGTGATAGAGGCACTTAGTGATCTAAAGAGGGTATGTTAATGTGGCAATGCAACACCATTCAATTTGGATGTGTAAAGGCATCATTGCCTGCTATATATCTACACTCATCCACTAACATTTTAATCTTATCATCCATTAATAATAATTTCCAATTGTTTTCTATTATTCTTTTTATCTGACCATTCCTATTGGTGAATGGAATGACCAATCTATTCTTCCGTTCTCTTTGTATGGGTACTGTATGGGTATTGTCTCTGGCTTTTTTAAGAAAAAATGGCTTAGTGGATGAGAAACCCAACATAACTTACAGGAACATGAAGTCGTTAAAAAGATTATTGTGCTATGAACAAACAGCAAAGAAGTCGGTTCAGTCACAAAGAAAAGTGACATTTGCTTGTCGCACATGCAATCAGTGTAGATATATAGCAGGCAATGATGCCTTTACACATCCAAATACAGGCCATGTCTGTACATTTAGAGGATACGCAGATTGCAGAACCAAGGACTTAGTTTATCTAGCATAGTGTCAATCATGTGACAAATATTATGTAGGGAAGACGAATAGAACACTGCGTGAACATATAAGAGAACATATATACGCAGTGAATAAAGAAAATGCCACTAATGCCCTAGCACGTCACATCATGGAACAGGGATCTTCACATAGTTTTAAGTTTAGAGCATTAGAATTAGTCAGAAGAACCAATAGACTGGGCAATGTGAAGAATTATACAGAGGAATTAGAAAGCAAATGGATCCTCAGGCTACAGTCACATAAATATGGGCTGAATGAAAAAATAACTCTAAAGCCTTTTTTAGCAGCTAGGTCATTCAAACATTGACACATTTTTTTAGGTAACAATATTTCAGTTAGCGTGTTAGTAGTTGAGTTCAGTTCAGTGAAACAGACATTCATATGCATTTAGTTTTTACATGTTTTTATATGTTTAAGTCGCTAAGTCTTTTTAGATTTTTTATGTGTTCAGATGTTGTAACATACTCTCACAGATGATATATACAGAAGTTATAGTGATATTTTGAATTAGCATTATGCTCATAGACTGTTTTCTGTTTATAACATGAATTGGAGAGTCTACTAATCTGAGCAAATAAGCACTAGCACTTTAATTTATTAATGGTATAGGGTTAGTTATGTGAATGTGTTGATTAGTTCTATATTTAAGATGTGACTCACATTTCATACTGTTGAGGTCCGAAGAAGCGTCTATAAGACGTGAAAGCGCTTACCATTGTTCATCGTATATTTTAAATAAAGGATTGTATCATTGCAGCTTTGTTAGACTGTTCACAGTTTTTGGTGCACCACTGGGATCGGTACTGTACAACATCTGCTGAAACCTTAACATACCTGGACAGAGACACACTAACATGGCCCTATGTGAAATAGTTGCCATTATACAATTGAACAGCTGCTGATGTAACAGGGTTTGTATGAACTAATCCCGTTTCAGAGGGTTGAAAGGTTCATATACCAGGAAGTTTTACCGAGTACTGATTATTAGCACAGTATGATACACAGTAACACCAAACTAAATATGTCTGGTAAGCACACTGTAAACCCCCTAACATTATATGCATAGCTATGCAGCCTTGAGCTTGTCAAACAACCTGGCCAGACTGAAACATATGCAGAAGTATTAGGTACAGACAAACCCTGCGCAAGTAGCAATGTTCAGAAATATAACAGCAGTACTCACATTTAGACCAACTCCTCTAGGCATTACACACAATATATTACTATTCGTCTCCAAGCAGCTGTTGCAAAAGATTCCAAACAAAACTTCCACGCTGTCTTCCTCACAAGTAAGGCAAAGGGACAACGCCCAAGTGGAGTAGTCAGTTATACTCCACTGTAGCCATAGTATTGGCTAAGGCAGTAGCAGCGCAGCTGATGTGCATGTAATTAGCTACTTAGGAACACCAATTGGGGATAGCACATGTTACTGATCTGTAACTATAAAGGGTTGCCTTGTCACACATTCAATCCATCTGTATCTACCTGTAGGACAGTACAAAATACTGAAAGATGAAGCGAAAATGAGTATTATACTAGTTAATAATACCTCCGATTACTAAGATGGTATGTATAACATGTAGTATGTCTGTGTATGTAGTACCTGTACTGTAAGAATTACAGTGTAATCAATGCATAAAGTGGAAATAGCTATCTTGTAGCCATGCATTGTTGAGCAGTAGTAATGCTTGTAGTATTCTATATGTGTACTGTTGTAGGTCACACAGCACACTACACATACACCACAAGGGATGATATGGGCTTGGAACCCACCAATTCGCTTCCAGCCACTGTCAGTGTCAGGATTGGTCCAACAAGTATGCTTTAACAGGGGATAGTATATGTCGATATATTGTAACAGTCGACATATGCATGGGTGTATAAGTAAGATAAACATGTTAAAGGTGGGCTTACAATGCAAATATGGTGTGCATTGTGGGATATTGTGCCAATAACTGTGTAATGTACAGCATTCTAGGCAGATCTGTATTCTATTCTACATAGCAGTTCTGTTATGTTATGCAAACAGTAGTTATGTCTTTTGGCAATTACAATACTCAATGACAGGATAGTTAGCATTAGTATTCATCTGATAGGTTAGCAGCATGATAGCAAAGACAATTGGAAGAGCCAGGTAACTATCCATGCACATAACACATGTAATATCCACCTCTCTACTATTGTTTGCAAGCAATAACAGCTGTGCATGTGTACATGTTATGCAAATGTGTAGTGACCCTTGTTACAGGGCTGGGCCAAATGGTTATGTGCACACCTACATAGAGTGGATATTGAGAGTACAGGCACACTGGTTGATCTACCAGGTTTGTGTAGCCCAACCTCTCATTGCCAACCTAACAGCCGCCTGCACATACTGTATGTAAGGTAGTGCACAACACTGGTAATGAAACAGGTTGCATTTCATCTTTAACTCCAGTGTAACATCTGCAGTAGGAGTGTAAGATGTAGGAGACAACTGCCCATGTGTAATAGCTGCATCATAGGTGATGGCTCACACTATCCGATTATATCCTAATCATGTTGATAGTGGCATCAGAGCCTATTGATACATGACTCTGTTTGGAGAGTGGGTGTCTGTGCCCAACAGAGCTCATGGTCCTGGTGGATATGTGAGTATATACCCAGAGAAGGAAACAGACCTGTAGACACTTGCATCATCTGTAATCAACAAACAGGATGTGATGTGCTCCTCAGAGATGGATTGCTGCTAAAGGTAGCTACAATGTCTCCGTAATAGCCAGTGTTTCCACGTCCATAACACAAATATTTACATGTGAGCATCACTGTCTAAAACATCTTCATAGGCAATGCATAAACTAAATACAGTTCTTGGCACTTGTAGTACTGACTGCTCAGACAACATGTCCAGTAGTCAGCTACTGGTATTTCCTAATGTCAGCTTTGTGTATGTGGCCATCCTGGGGGAATGTAATCTCTATGCCATGTATACTGCCAGACCATGGCCCACACATTGTTTGGGATGCAGCTACAGGGGTAAGCTGGAAGGCAGCCCAGTCTACAGCCATGACTGGACTGGACAGTCATGAGGTGTAGGTTAACACATGCAGCACATCAACACAACCAACACATACCCTTACCAGAACACAGTAAGGACACCCACACGCACTACCTGAAATCACACAAATTCACAGACACGTCTAAGTATCTGGCCAAACAAGTGACCCCTCAAGCAGGAAGAGACAGACACCAAAATACACAAACTGTATGACATAGTTTGCATAATTGTGCCACACCTCTGAACACATGACTGGAAACATGCCAGACAGTACTAATTTGTGAATGCAATCTCTAGCACTATGTTACACACCAACCTATATGAGGGCATACATACTGTCAGCTGCCTGTCTGCCATGATTAACTACATACTCATACACTCAGACCACTTTTTGAACTATACACATGGCTCTGGCATATTCCATGTTGTGCAGGACCTGTGATGCAGTAGCCTGGACTGCATGGAAACACTTGTAGAAACTGTCAGGTCTTGTAGCCCATGCAGGTATGTCCCAAAACCTGGGTAGCATGCTGCCATTGGCCAGAATGATACTGCAGTACAGGGACAAAAGCAATGTATTCCACAATTGTCTAGTTTAGTGATGCATGTCACAGGGTATCCAGTATCTGTCATCCTGGATAACATGGTTGACAGACCATGATGCTTTGCCAGACAGGGCCTGCACCTGTCACCCCTGGGAATCTGCATACTGCCTAAGGCTCATGCTTACCCTATAGTGCCTTCATCATGCACCGTTCAAGTGAGGGTCCACTGCTGTTACAGGGACAGCCAAGCAACAAACTATGGGTCTTGCTACACAATGATACATGTCAGAAACACTATATGGACACACATATGTCAATCCCTAACATGGAAAACATATCTGTGCAGTGGCTGAGACATGTTTCAATGCTCCGGAGAGCACACCTGCATGACCATGTTATAACACATACCTCACCTCTTGCCCATTATCCTTTATTGGAACACATGGGCCGCATGTGTGTCCATATTCCTGAAGGATATGAACACCCCCATGCTAATTGCACTTGCATAACATCAGATGCATTATGCTGAGCAACTATCTTTGTGCCAAAGTGGAATTCAAAATGCACCTTGAGACAGAACACTCACCAGGCCACAGACTTCCCAACTGTCATAATGTGCTGTAATGAGGAAGATTAGGTCTGAGACAGAACCATAATAATGGCTACTCTCAACTATTCCATTATGAACTGGGAAGACTCCTCATGTACCAACACCTGCGCTCAATGCATGTTGGATTCCATCAATCCCACTGACCTGGATCACAGTAGTCATACAAACAGGGCTAACAGTATGCTACACATAGTTAGTCTACAATGCCAGTGTTATGTTTCCTAAGCGCAAAGTGGTGAGTGCCATGGCACCCATGCAGATGGACAATGATGCTCAAATGCTGAATCCTACACAAATGAACCTTAAGCAGTCACATATGTGCAGTGATTGTGCCATTGAAACAGAACCAGGCTTCAACCCAACACAAACAAGTAGGCAAACTGGTAGTACCATGCTTTAAACTGTACCACAGAAGATAGTAGTAACTGTTGCAAGAGTGAACACACATGAGTGTAAGTGATCCCTGGTCAGCCTCAGTAAGATGCAGATACATTATATAAAACCATGCAAAGCTACTGTGAAACTAATCCGCCACATATTATGAGGCCAAGCACAGAGCATTCTATAGCTGTGTCATTAATCGTAATGGCAACGACAAGACCTGCCGTGCTGCACAGCACTATGGCATGGGAAGTACTGCACCTACAGCAATAGCACATGTTCATACAGATAGGGTCTTGGAGAACTTAAACCCACTCCCACCTCCCCCCACCCCCAACAGGTACACTTAGTAATATATCCATGTACACTAACAACTATGCAGGTACAAGCTGCACTCTCTAAAGCCATACATACAGCTTTCATGGGACCTTTCAACATCCCAGGGTATATCCTACATAAATGTAAGAACATTCAGCTATCCACATACACATCATGTTCAATCATAGCTCCATGTCAGGCTGTGTACACACCGAATGTTGCACAGCAACAGTTATCACACCCCACAAAGGGGGAGACACCATTGATAATGGGACATACTGCACATCTACCCTGCTGAGTCTGGTTTGTAAGGCCATGAACCATGGTCAACGTAATTGATGTACTCGGTACAGATGTAGATGACAGTAGTGTTGATTCACACTGCATATCATGACCTTGCCAGGTCACAGGACACCATCACCCATACTGTGTTCAAGCTACACTCAGTAAACTAGGTGTATATTTCTATGTCACAGGAGTGGTTGGCAACTGGACTGCTGGCAGAACCCACACTACAAAAGGTGTCTGATGAATACATGCACATCATAAGAGTACCAGCCACAGTAACACAGGTGTCATTCCTGGTACTCCCCCTCTTTGTTATCTATACCACATAGACTAACACAGAAGGCATCAGCCTATTGGTGTTTGCAAATGACTATGAACTAGGAGCAATAGTTGACTCATTGTGTGCTGCGTTCAGCATACAGAAGGGCCTTAGTGTGTCAGATGTGTGGTGTGTGATGTATGGCCATAATCTGACAGCTAAGTATTGCATTGTCATCCCCTATGTTACAAACCCTGTACCCATTAACTACCACCTAGGCAGTGGTCAGCATAATGGCAACTGTGTGTATGGGATGCAGCTGGACAGTACTTCCCTTTGATAGTTACATCACCACAAAAGACAGGTAGTCATATGTGGCACCCCTAGTTATGACAGGGTGCCATCCAGGAATATAGAGATAATTGCTCAGCCATACTCAACACCCATGTGACCCATAATAGATCACATATTTCCTTTAAGGGTTATTGCCCATGTGTAGATGACCTACACTCACCTTCACAATCCCTAGTTGCACTATGTAGCATGCAGCCTACCCTGAATAAAGCCATGTCCAACCCAGAGGTGTTGGACATTCTACACTTAACACATCCTGATCCCAAATAAACACATACGTCATGGACATCCACCTTTCTAGCATAAGGATTACAACATGCCTGACAGATCCCTGTCCCATACACTTAACCTACTCTTGCCATACTATGCATCCCTGTCCAGCGAAGCTGCACATTGCCCCTCTCTGTGACATGGTGTGATGACCGCATGTCAAATATATCAGTAACCATGTGTATCAGTTCTGTGGCACTGCTTGAACTGGCCACTGAAATGTACCTGTCTGTTGCCTATAGCTAGGTAACCTGTCTGCCTAGGCTCATAAATGGACCAGGGCATATAGCCTACTAGATCACTATGACCATACATGCTATAGTTGATATCCGACCCTGCAAATACCATCAGGCTAGCTATTGTCCCATGTGTTACACATGTGCAACACAGGCAATACATGGCAGGATGCTACACTGCTGTACAGTGCCATGTAGATGTATATGGCAAAACACATACATGCTTGCAAGTCTGCAGGGTCAAAGGTCATGTCCCTAATGGCTATGTATGACTATATATGTGGCATATACATAGCATTAAGGTTGCATGTGCTGACAGGTAAAAACACCACTACAGTCAAACAGAAATGCTCACGTCAAGACAACATCCACATGGTGTATGAGCAATGTCATCACATGACACACACATATATGGTGATAACATCACATCACCAGTAGCTGTCAAATGTGTGTGACTTATACATGTCAGTGGTGTTAGTGTCATGTAGATTTACAAAGACGTAGTTGTAATCTTAATAAATGTGATACACATGTATGTACTTCTGTACTTCTCTATGAGTTATTATGACCTGTCTCCATCATTATGTCTTCAAGGTATACCACGTAGCAGACTGCTGCTGTACAGCTGCTTGGAGAATGAAGTCCTCATCCCATACCTCCTCGACAACTACACAATGCTCTTCAGCCATGTTCCACAGGATGTACAGCAGTGGGATGCCCTGTGAGAGGAACTCTGCAGGGGGGTAAATGATATTGGTGGTCACAATCGCACCTATCAGCAGGTGCACCGACACTGCACTGACCTGATAAGATGGGCGAAACAACATGCTAATGCAATCGCCAGGGAACAAGGTGCAACAGTTGGGGGGGCAATCACCATGCCCCCACTCACACATACTGAGGAGCTACTGGCCAACATGGGGACACCTGCAGACCTCCTCCCACAAGCTTTAGTTGGTATTGTGGAGGTGGGTGTCTCCCAACCACCGGGCCTGGAGTTGCCTAGTAAGTCACTACTGCACATAAAACACAACTATATATCACATAGTTACATGTGTTACTGTACAATATGTAATGTAACATCATATGCAAGGCATGTATGCACACATGCTGCAAACTATAGTCTGCTACTCTATGTATGCACAAATGTGCATACTCCATAGTATAGTGTATTGTACTGGCTTATGTGCTAACATGGACATTGCACCCTGTAGCTATCACACAGGTGTGGATAATGATCATACTGCTGTGACATTCCTGTTTAGGTACCTTTGGCATTTTGCAGTGACAGCAGCCTGTGTCAGGTGAGATTGTTATTATTTACCAGGCTTGATAATGCATGGAACATATTAATTGCTTGCTATCTGCTATAACGCACGTACACATAAACTATGGTGGTCCTGTTAATGAACACTGGTCAGACCTGCAATGCATCACACTGTTTACCTATGTGAAACAATTGAAGACTATATGAAACACCTGTACTAAACCTTCCAAACTGTCATTGCCTGATGCGTGGACAACAGTGAATACAATGGGTGAGGTGTGCTCCACTGTAGGGACAGGTACTACATATCAACATTACATACATTGAGACTATGAACAGTACTGTACAGAGAGCATATGTGTGCATACACACTAAATGTGTTGGAGCTGGAGTATGCCCGGCCCACAGGATACACCCTTGTGGAGTATACCCTTGCTATGAATGTCATACAATGTCATGTGCTATCAGACATGTCCATGACATGTAGTGGGCTGACTGCAACACTGCTCAACTATCCTGCAAAGCATGTCTCACATCCCATACATACCACCCTTTGTCTGCATAACCCTGTCCTCAGTGGAGCATATGACATATATGGGTGTATGCCATATGGGATAACACTGGCATGTGAAATAAGATGGCCATCACAACCATTGGACTGAACATGTGTATGCATGGCCATGGAGGATGGCCAGAGACATGAAGCAACACACACAGTAGAAGTGATGTGCATGCGTGTACACCCTGTTGTACATTGGTTTGACACAATACAACTATGGCCTTTGTGTAATGGTGATATTGCAGATGTGAAACACTAAACATCATACAGGCCTGTGCACAGCTTGTGTAGGCATAACATGAAACCACCACATAACATGTCTTGAACATCTGGAGTGTGTCAAGACATGGAAGCATTCACCTATACAGTATCCAAATACATACATGTGTTGCACAACATGCATATACATCCACATCAAGCCACAGATACAGTACATTCACCTTGCTGGTGTCAGACATCACTGTCATGCCTGCTCTTCATGTGTGTGAGGTACACAGATGGCATGTGGGACATAGAGTACTTGTACATTAGCCATGTGTGGGTATAGTTGCCAGGTATCAGTAATATGGTTGCAGATGTGCAGGGGTGTCATCCGTATACCCTTTTGTGACCTGTGTCACACATTCCACATTGGGGTTTATTGTGTATGCACCTCGGTGACGTGGGTCACATTCCACATTATATATGTATTGTATGTGAACATATTCATGGCTATGAACTGTGTCAGTAACTCACAGTGTATAGCAATTGTGAAGCCACGTGATGCCCTGCAATGGCTATGCACATCAGCTTAATGTGCAGTATGTCCCTGCATATTTGTGGGGTGGACAGACAACATTGCATCAGCTGAAGGCCCATGTTAGTATAACATAGCCCTGCATTGGGACACCATTACCATACTGTAGATTGGAAAGGACACCATTGTGTTACACATGTATGCATGTCATTCAACACGTCAGCAGAAGACATGTCATACTACATGTGATTGGCAAAGTCATACACCACACAGCAGGCCGGTGTACTGTAAACCTGTGCTGGTCTGTGGCACCATTGTAAAGTAGGGACAGCCATGTCAAACATGTTGGTACAGCCCCATGCACAATGTCTACACTCGCTCAGGGGTAGGCGGAATAATGTTGAATAGACATGCACTGCTTTGGGGGAGATATGCAAGGTAGGGCTCAGGCAAACATACTATACAGTCGACATACCCTACTGCTCATGTCCTCACACACAGGGGTGGTGGCCAACACAAAGCATCAGTGGCAGATGTACAAAAGTCAGCGATGGTCTGTTAACATGTGGTGTATGTTGCACACACCTTGGAAATGCAGTTCAATGGTGCAAAGTGCATGCATTGTGTTGCAGGTATTGGCACAGGCTACTAACACAAATGGTGCAATACAGGTATGTATGCTAACCACCACTATAATTATGTAAGGTGCATGCCATCTGCTATAACACATGCATGCTGTTGTGTGCAACTCAGGTATGTATGATAACTACTACTATAATTGCCTAAGTTGAAACTATAATTGTCTAAGCTGAATATCATCTGCCATCTCACCTGCATGTAGCGTGTGTATCTGTGTTTGTCTGTGTGTGTCTGTGTGTGTCAGTGTGTGTCAGTGTGTATCAGTGTGTGTGTGTCAGTGTATGTGTCAGTGTGTGCTTCTGTGTGTCTGTGTGCTTTTCTGTCTGTCAGTGTGTCTGTGTGTGTGTGTCTGTATCTGCCTGTCTGTGTGTGTCTGTGCCTGTCTGTCTGTGTGTGTCTGCCTGTCTGTCTGTGTGTGTGTCTATCTGTGTGTGTCTCTGTCTGTCTGTGTGTGTCTGGTATAACTTGTAATGTACAGTTCTTGTCTTCCCCTCACAGGTGTTGATGTAGGTGCGTTGCCTTCCTGCGGTCCACCTGATGTTAGTGTCCCCATAGACTCTAGCAGTGATGATGATAGTATGATTGTGGCACAGGCAGGATTGTCAGGGGCTGAATCTGTGCCATTGGTTGCCATTCCACCTGTATCCCCTTCATCCTCGCACACAGTCCCCCTGCCTGCACATACTCCATCACCACCGGCCATAGAGGAAGGACAGCTGGCAGGTGGTAGCATGGAACAGGGAAGTGTGGTGACTATGGAAGGTGTGCCTGCACACCATGATCCTAGTCAACAGACTGGTGATGTCCCACACAGGCATGTGCCCAGTGCTGCTTGTAGGAGGACCACTGGCCAACATGCCCCTGCTAGACCAAGCACATCAGCTGGAGTCACCAGATGCATGTTTTGGGCTGTAATGGAGGCACAGGCACGTGCTGAATGGCACAACAGAGAAGGTCTGAGGCTTCAGAGGGCTGCTGTCCGTTCATTAACTGACAACATCCAGGCACTTGCAAATGCTCACCATCATTTTGCAGATGTTTTGGATAGATGATTGGGTGACATGGTGGGAGTCCTTGACCATAGTATGTCAATCCTTGAGCGTGGAATGTCTGTACTGAAACATCTGGTGGGAGTGAGGAGTTGGGCACGTGGACGTAGATCAGCTACATCACCTGTTTAAGGTCTACGTGAACATGCTACTGCACATGCCTGCTCCCATAGTGGCGGTAGCAGCAGCAGTGCAGCTGGTGCTGTGCAGTCTACACCAGGACACAAAAGGCCATGTGCACATGGTCCTGGATGGTTCCAACAGGGACATGATTCCAGTGGACATGTGTCATCAGACGGTACCCAATCTGGACCTCTGCCTGGTAGTGCCCGTGCAACTCCTGGCAGGCACAGGTCACGTGACCACGGCCGGACACCATGAGCATGCAGCTGTCAATATTACATCTGTGTAGGCCAGTCACATGCCAGACATGTGTGCATGCATACACACACACTCTGGAAACAAATGTAGGGCACCTCAACACACACACATGCATAACACCCACACACACTCAATGATATCACAGGCCCTTACACACACACATGATGTCATCCAATGGCACAGCCTAGGCCTCTGGCGAACATTATCACCCTGTGCATATGATGATGCCTGTGCCGTATCCCTGTCATCCACACCATCGGTGCAGGGACATGTTCATATGGTCTGATGCACAGGGTGAACATACTAGGTAGACAATTGTAGATTAATATTGTTGAGTAATGTTGGCAGGCAGCAGACATACCATGTATTGCAGTTTTAGAATGCATTTTGTACATTTGACAGTATGTATCATGTGTAATAACACTAACAGTATGTTGATCTTGATATTCTGCCTTCCTCTTTCAGGTGTAGTTGCATGTGCCAGAGGATGTTGGTGTTTGCGGGAGTCCCATATGCACATGTTGACTACCCACAGGTCAGTATGACAATACCTGCATGCACTTTGCAGCTTCCACATCACAGTTATATTCTCCCATGTTTCAATTATGTTTACTGTTCTAATGATCCAAGAGCATGATAGCTGTGTAGTACACTACTGTGTTCAGAGCCATCACATCCATAATGGGTGACATCACAGGTATAGTTACCTGGAGCACGGAGCGGGTAAAAGAGTGGTATGCTGGATGGCAAGGGTAAAGGTCAGTGGAAATATTAGCTTCTCATTGGGAAGCAGTAATACCCACTTCCATGACAGCATGCAAACACAGACACACCTACACACTCAGGGATTCACAGACACAGTAACACACACTCCGACACACACACACACACACACAGTTGCCAATGTTTAGATGAGAACCCCTGCCTATGTGCATATCATCATTATAGTACTACGCAATTACAAGATGCGCCGCAGAGATTATACATGTACAGGTAGTGAAATGGCCTAAGATCGAGGACATTGACAGGGTTATTACAGTGCAGTGAGTGTATGTGGGGAGGGGGGTCCATCAGTAGGCTATGTAACAGGTCACACCCCAGGGTTTACATGTTAAAAGGGGGTTAGTATGCCTGTCTACTATGTATGGTATCATTAGGGATGCCAGATTGCTTTGAGTGGATGGGGGGAGGGGGCATTAACATTTCACTATGGTAAAATACAGCCTCACTCCAGGAACCGGACAGCCATACACATGGACAGCCATACATACATACACACACACACACACACACACACACACACACACACACACACTGGCATTCACAAAGATATACACCTATGTCACACACATACAGACACTTTACATGTGAGAGGTTTAACCACCTGCCTATGCCTTTCTTTCTACACTTCATTCTGTACTGGTGTCAACAACAGTATTCAGGAAGAGTGATAACATGTGGGATGTACTCCCAACCATAAGTATAAGTGACATATATGAACACCCACATGTGCCAGTACTGTGAATCAAACACCTGCCTATCTCATGATAGGTACTACAGAGGTACAGCACTATCACATCTGGTACAATGCTTACTGACTCTTTCCTTTGACAGTTGTGCTGATATATGCATAATATATGCACAGTGGAGGTATTACTGTTACAGGTGTCATGAGGTTTGCCTTCAGTGTCACCCTTACAGCATTCTACATTGTCTTCCACTTCAATTAACAAAACGTGATCTTAGCAAGTACACAGGTTATTGTAGGACTGGTTGTAACACACCAGTGAGCTGTCCTCAGTAATCATTCATCTGCAAAGAAGCCCCACCACTTAGTAGTCATGTCCAAACATCTGTCCATACATCATGTATGGCTTACTGTACTTAGAGCATATCACCATATACAGTTGGCAATGTTGAGGCTATATTGCAACAGCATGATGTACTAAGACAACAGTCACCTTCAGTCATCAGACACTGCACACACATGGAATCTACACAAACAGTAATACATGTACACATATGCAGTCTACATCAGTATGTCCACTAGCAAGTCAAGAGGATACATTCCACACCTTTCCCACGCCATGTGTGAAACATAGCCGAGCATTAAACCATAATGGATGTTGTATTCATGTACTGGTAGGACACCACCACTTTCACTGAGTAGCCAAGTGTACATATATGACAACAGCACATATCAGCGTGACACACACAGCATTATTCCATGTCATGCTCCTACAAGCTGTTACTTGACAGTGCCATGGTGAAGCCAGGGCATTGTAATGGTCAACAGTGAGCACATCATATTTGCCACACACACCTCATGTGTACTAGAAGAGTGTCAGCAATGTGCTCTGTTAGAGCTAGGCAGTACACTCATTCAAGCATGTGTGAGGTCTGTGGGTTATAAACATCTCACCACAGCATGTACTGGCTATTGTGGTACTAAGGCAAATGTTCAGACAGCACACAGCATGCATGGCTTGCAATTGTTGACATGGGGTATATGTAGGAGCTGTGGCCACACATGGCTGGACATGTCATGAACATATTACCTGTAACTACTCAGGAACATACAGACCAGAGCTGGATTTCCCTGAGTCTGTCAATACAGGCCTTGTGAAGGTCCTATGGTCCTGTTATTTGGGTATGTTTGTAGGCATTGCATTTGGTGGATATGTCTAAAGACATACATGCCACATGGGGTGGTCTATGATATGATAGGTGTCATGGGTGACCAGTAGAGTGTGAATATTACCTCTGTCAACATAGATATCAAACCTTATGTACTGCTAGCATGCTATCTGCCATGTGCATGTGTGTAATGACTGTAGCTACCTGTATGTAGAAAGGTAAACAAAAGCTATTGTAATGTAATTTATGTTGTATGAGTGTGGGATGAACATATCCAGGGCAGGTATGGTTAGGTCATATCCAACCATGAGGGTGTTGTTTACTGGTGTACAGCAACAGTCGACCGTGTTAATGCTGACAACATCTGAGGAACCCTGGTATGTGTACAACTGAGCTGGTTACAAACAGTGGTATTATTGCATTGCATAACACATTATGCAGCTGTGTCTGTACATGGGTACTTTGCACAGCTGATGTAGGCCTAGGTACAGTCCACAAATCGAGGGTTATCTGGTGGTCTACCATACTATGTCATACCGCATATGGATGTGTGTTGGTAGTCTGGGAACAAGGTGGTGGATGTATATGAGGATACAACCTAGAATGCAGCATTTACCACTGTCACCTGCACCTGACTCATTGGTGATGGGTTATGTCAGAGTAGTGGTCTTTACATGTGAGTAGCCTTTATGAATATGTGTACACTACTACCCGGAATGGTCCATACCACTGTTATGGCCCACATGTCTGGATCTGAGTTATATGGTGGTAGTGCAATTGTGCACTACAGAGCCTTCAGCCAGGTTTTCCTCACTGTACAGATGTCAGTATTCCCCATTGTAGGTTCTACATTGAGAAAATGGATTACTAAAGCCACACATCTAGCACGGGTTAGCATATGCATCCAATGCAATTGTCACGTAGATGTCAGGATGTTACTTCTGTGTGTAGGACATTTGCCTAGGAATCCGGCTATATGGATAAATGTGACCTAGGTATTATCCACACACACACACACACACGTGTAACATGGATGCATGTGCTCTGTGTTGAAGGCTCGTCATTCAGTCATGACAGCCCGGAGTGACAGACACTGGACAACCTCTAAAAAGCAGCAGGACATTGGCTCATTTTTTTGGTCTAACAGTTGCCACTTGTACCATGACATCACTGCACGTGGCATTAATGTGCTTGGTAGCAAATGCCCCATGTAAGGTGAAGGACAGCGGCAGACCTTGTGTATATGATCAATGTGAGATATACTTTGGGTAGCAGTCCTGCTAATAATGACAACTACTAACACAGCCGGGAGAGGACATCTTGACACCTTCACCTCAGTACCATTACACAAGGTGGCTCACACATTATGCTTACACATGCCACTCTTCCATGTATAATGCAACTGTCCACAACCTGCTATCAATGTATGCTTTTCAGGGCAGCAAAGTGTGTGACACATGCTGTAGGTAGCATCCGCCTGTGTGACCCAGGTAACCTATTGTCTGTCACGTCCACACATGCATGAATGTGTATACTTAACATATATATGTCAGTACTTCTTGTACATGTATGCATGTGTATGACACAGCACAGACACATATATATATATCATTTACAGGCCACATACAGGTGTCAGGTAGTAAACCAGTATGATGGGCATATATACTGACAGGTAAGATGTACCTAGCTGTAAACCTGTGTGTTTACAATAGGAGTCCATTTCAATGCATTCTGTATATGTAAGTGTTTGAGCATGCACACTGTGGCCTTCAGTGGTTAGAATCTGAGTGCATCCAAAACAGCCCTGTGCTACTAAGTGTATGAGTGTACCCACTGCCACCTTGTATAATTTGAGTCAGTGCATCCAACAAGCCCTTTATTACTAAGTGTATGAGCATGCTCAGTATAACCTTGTGTAGTTGTAGTCATAGTGCATCCCAAATGGCCCTGTGCTACTAATTGTATGAGCATGTCCACTGTAACCCTGTATAATGATAGTAGTTGTCCATTCTGCAGATGGCCATACTCCAGTTCAGGTTCCTGTTGTGCTACAACTATACCTCTCAGGCCTACCTGCGGATGATGTGTCTTGTTTGTGCATACAGGTTGTAATGGACACCTACTTTAAACACACAGGTCTACAACTATGTACTTTGTGACTGTCAGTCTCCCTGTTGTTGTCCTCAATTGTAGAAGGGCAGTCTGACTGCCTTGGAATATGTAATCTCTGTGGCGCATCTCGTAACTGCGTAGTACTGTAATAGTGCTCTTTAGATAGGCAGGAGTTCAGATCCCACCACTGGCAACTGTGTGCGTGTGGATATGACAGCAAATCCCTGAGTGTGTGCATCAGCAAATGGTTATGTGTGTGTATTTTTGTCTGCAGCCTGTCATGGCAGTGGGTTTTGCTGCATTCCAAAGAGATACCTCCTTTAGCACTGGCCTTTATCCTTGTCAACCGCTAAACCTCTCTCTTCCCCACTCCCCACTGCAAGTAATCGGTCCTGTGATGTCACCCAGCTCAGATGTGGAATCAGTAAGAGTAATTGTATGTGTTCTGTGGCACATACCCCAACTGCATACCACTGTGCTAGTTACCTTTACATAGGCAAGACGTGTATGCACAATACTGGCAAGTGTGTGTGTGTTTGTGTGTGTGACTACCCTGTAGCCAGGCATACACATATGTAATGTCTTTTAGCACACCATGGTAGCCATCTGTGGTGACCAGTGTCTACAATGTATTACATAGTTAGGAATGGTAAAGAATACACAGTCAAGCACGACTACAGTTGAGTATGTTATTTTCCTGTGCCACTGTTGAGCAGTGACACAGAAGTGGTCGCTGGGGTGTAGGTCCATACCCATCATTCCCCCACCCTAACTCCACAATCCCCGGGGTAGATTACATTAGCCATCATTCCCCACCCCAAACTCCACATACACAACAACCATCCCTTCTCTGGTGAGCTGCTTATGATTTAAATATTATAACACAAGAGATGCCTCTATTTTGTGTACACATCAGTTCCTTTGGAACTCTTCTGTGTCACAAAGGGTGTTCAGACATGTGTATATATATATATATATATATATATATATATATATATATGTGTGTGTGTGTGTGTGTGTGTGTGTGTGTGTGTATACACATCCCGTAGGTGTGTGTATATATATATATATATATATATATATATATATATATATAGTTATGACAATTGTTGTTTCACAGAGTACAGTACATTCAAGGGTACTGTACATATGTACACAAAGGGACTGTCCCATTTGTTTTCAGTACTGTGGAATACCTGTAGTAGGATGTGCATTATAGACTCCATGCAACATGTGTATAACCCAGATGGCTTAGTGGTACGTCCAGTGACCTCTGTGTGCATGGTTCAGTGTTCAAGACCTCCAAGCCTTGTTGATACTGTCAATTAGGACTGCATAAGGCAGTTGTAAGCAGGTGTAAATGTGTTTTTTGTGACAGTAAGCAGCGGGTACACGCTGGTAACAGACATGTACAACCCGCAGTACATTTGGAATGCCCTTCTTTGGCAATCCTGCTGATGTCACCCACCTACGAATACACCTCTGGGACTACTGTAACCCAGTAATCTCCATGATGCATGCTGTAACTGCGTAATGCTGTAGTGTGTTAAACTAGTTTGGTAGGTGTTCTAATCCCAGACAGTTCAACTGTGTGTGTGTGTGTGTGTGTGTGTGTGTGTGTGTGTGTGTGTGTGTGTGTGTGTGTGTGTGTCTGCCTGCCTGCCTATCAAAGAAATGATGCTTTTGGAGTATGCACACTCTTTCCAACCCACATGACCACCTTTGGCAATCCTGCTGACGTCACCCACCTAGAAATACACCACTAGGAGTGCTATAACCCAGTATTCTCTGTAGTGCATGCTTTAACTGTATATTGCTTTAGTGTGAAAAACTAGTTAGGTAAGGATTCCATTCCAAGAGAGGCCAACTGTGTGTGTGTGTTTGTGTGTCTCTGTCTGCCTGAGACAAGAACAATGCTTTTTAGAGTATGCACACTCTTTACAATTCACATGACCACCTTTGGCAATCCTGTTGATGTCACCCACCTAGGAATACACCTCTAGGACTGCTGTAACCAGTGTTCTCCGTAGCGTGTGGTGTAACTGCGTATTGCTGGAGTGTGATAAACTAGTTAGGTAGGGTTTCCATTCCAAGGGAGACAAACTGTGTATGTGTGTGTCTGCCTGAGAAAGTAATGATTCATTTTAGAGTATGCACACTCTTTACAGTTTACATGACCACCTTTGGCAATCCTGCTGAAGTAACTCACCTAGACATACACCTCTGTGACTGCTGTAACTCAGTAATCTCCTTAGGTCATGTTGTAACTGTGTAATGCTGTAGTGTGATACACTAATTAGGTAGGGGTTCTATTCCAGGACATGGCAGGTGTGTGTTTGTGTGTGTGTGTTTGACTGTCAGAGCCTGTGTGGAGGTGGCTGTGAGTGTCTAACCACTGGACATGTTGGGAAGCAGATTTTGTACTTTTCCTATATGGTGTCTGTCTTATATGGCACAATGTCCACCTCACGAGGAGTACAGATGCGAGTCAGCCAAGGGACTGTGTTGGCAAGCCATACCCCTACATCTGGCAAAAGGCCTGGTGAACAAAGTATGCAACCCTACTATTACCCGGAATACATCCTGAACCCATGTGCCATACACAAACACACTTGCCTAGAATATCCTGCTATGTTGCTAGTACCCTGCACATTGATGACTGATAGTAGGCATGGTGTGATTACAGTGGGCTGCAGAGAGCATGGCCCCCTGTACTGCAGTACAATAGGCACATAATTGCCTACAATGTGCCTTCACTATGTTCCCCACTGGATGCCTGCAACATATGTGGTGCCATGAAATGTGATTCACAGAGGCCATACAATGCCTTACACATGTGCCCTGTATGGACGATGCCACTGACACCAGGGAATACCTGTATCATGTTATCAATGCAGGTGCAGGGTCAACCTGCTGACTATAAGCAGGTTCTGGCACACCAGGCCAGTATTGGCATATCGAAGGGTAGCAGTCTGTGTACACAACATGTGCCAGCCAAACCAGGTACACCTGTACATGTTACTGTACATTATTGTGGGATATGCACATCCCAGGCAATGTCCAAGTCAAGGACTATCAAACACAGACATGGCATGCATTGCAAAGCTATGGCCATACACAATGGTAACCAGGATGTCAGGATAGTTCATACAATACCCATCTGTGTGGGACATTGCAGACACTACACCCCTGTACCACACTGCACACCATTGTCGGGTGGCATGATGCTAAGGATTACCCCTCACCCAGCCTTGTACAGCCATCTTGTACAGCCAACCACTATACACCATGAAGCAATTCACACATGCATGTCAGTACTGGCACCTTGTGTATGCGTGTGGGGTATGATGCTCCCAACCACAGTCACTCCCAGTATAACTCCCATTGGCATACCGACAGATGTCAAACACGTTCACATGCCCTAGCCCATAGAACCTCCGGATATCCCCTGTGGTGCATGTAGTACCTGTGCATTACTGCAGTGTGGCAAACTAAGTAGTTTGGGAGTGTATTTGTGGGCCTGGCAAAGAGTGTCAATGTGAGTCCATTAGAGAGTGTGGTTGTGTTGACAATGACATCCATTCATGTGGACAGCCATGTGTGCTACACCTAATGTATGTCTACTATATCGCTGTTGCAGATGTCACTCACCAACACACATATATGTACTTACAGCACACCAACATGTCAGCTTTGTGGCACATGGAGCAACTGCATGCACTTGTAATAGTAATGACTAGTCAGTCAGGGGGTTGAACCCCTGTGCTGGTAGGTGTGTAACAGACAGTGCTTAGGTTTTAGTCTCCAAGCCCTTCTCTGATGTACTTTGCCTCTGTCTTTCCCTCCCACACAATTTCTGGTGGATGTGGAGGTGTACACCTACTCAGCAGCAGCGTGTGTATTGTAAGTGATGGTCATGATCAGGTGATGGCCACTGCACCTATTGCAGTCCTCCTCTAGCTGATTGCATGTGGAACAGCTGTGATGATGTTCCCATAGCCATTCACATGAAAAATACAGTACAATATCTTGGAACATCATGTTGATGTTTGCCCATGACAGTCGCTGTGAGTGGTACCTGGATCTGGTGTTTGGTAAACAGCATCACATATGATATCTGGATGTTCTTCAAACAACATACACAGTGGGAAATAGCCTAAAGACAGGAGGATAATATTCCAGACATGACTACAGCTATGCTGCATTGAGCCTACTGCCTGTTTAACAAGTTGTGTGTGGTAATAGCTATTCTGTATGTTTGAAAACTGACAAGACAGTGCTCTGTTTGTGAGGGACCCCCACCTGTAGCACCATCTGTGGACTGGTCAGTGTGTGGAACTATTTGTTTCCTGTGTTACTCACTGAGCACACATCTGTGAACAGCAGGAGCATAGTGTGAGGATTGCAGCCAGTAGATGGTGATAGTGATGAGTTACTGCCATTGCATCCCTGACTGGACATATGTCACATGAAATGGTGGTATGACAGACACTGTCTGCAGTTCTCAGTGACATGCCAATAATGGGCCACTGTTCATAGCTGCAGTCACAAGTCTTCTACTCTTCGTACAGATATCATGCAGTATATATGCATGTGTTGTGCTCCCTCTGCAAATGTATACCATCTGTTGTGTTGGGTTGATGGTCATATCTATGCATGCTGTTATAAGTTATCCTGAATGCTGTTGACTATTACTAGGCCATATCTGTGTTTAAACTGTAACACCATAGACTGTATGGTTTTGGAGGCCCCAGCAGAACCTTCTGTCCCACTTCAGCTGGCCATGGCACCGGGCACCAGCACATCTGGGGCCCAGCCTTGGACTTCCACCTCTGTTGGCTCTGCATCATCTTCTGGTGGTACTGCCACTGAGGATGGAGCTTGTCGCCCTGGGAGCAAGTCCAGACAGGTACATGTCCACTGTCGTACAGTCCTGGATGCAGTGCGTAGGGGGTTCAGTAAGTGGTTTCAAGGCCAGATACATCAGCTCAAGGGCAGGGTGTCACATTTACAGGGTGAGGCTGCCCCTCCTAGACAGCCCCCAGCACTGACACCTTTGCAGCTGTTTCAATGCAGTGGTGGCTGCCCATGGCTGGGGACCTCTGTCCCACTGTTTCCATCTGGGGGATCATGGGCTTGTGACTGCCAAACACCCCTCCCTGTCTGAGGTGTATCCCCCCACATGTGTCATATACCGACCCTGTATGCTGTCTTGTCTGTCATCCTACCCTACCTATCCTCCACGATTATATCTACTCTCCTTCCCCCACATCCCACTGTCACCCTATGGAAAAAAAGGCCATACATAGCTGTCCATTTCACACACGTATCCACTGGACACATGTAACCCTTTTAATATGCATCACAACAT
This sequence comes from Protopterus annectens, assembly GCF_019279795.1. Classification (NCBI taxonomy): domain Eukaryota; kingdom Metazoa; phylum Chordata; order Ceratodontiformes; family Protopteridae; genus Protopterus; species Protopterus annectens. The sequence continues at coordinate 1,011,075,339 of NC_056739.1, read as the reverse complement.
ACTCCAGTTGCCCTCACCCCTGTCTCTCAGGTGCACGATCCTAGTATGCACATGACTCCTAAATGTTCCAGGTACACGTGATGCAGATGACCCTTATTGTACACACAACACTACCGGTCCCTCTATGGTTACCCCTTTTACCTTTATCATGATGAAGATGTCGCACACAGCACCTTGCAAGCATACTGTTCTCACATAATGATTGGACAGGGACTGTTATGTTAATGTAAATAACATGCACAGAGTGATGTATATGGCCAATGTACAAATGTTTGCATGTACGAATGACACATGTCTGTCTGAGGGAGTCTTGATATTACATAGGACAGCACTACTACATAATACAGGCATTGCTGGTGTTTCCCTTTTCATTCTTTTGTAATGCTTTGTTGTCACATGGGATGTTCCTGATATATCTATATATATGTATTTATCTTTATGCTGGACATAAACACTCACACATACATCTACATGATGGAATACATTTCCTATACTGTTGAATGACTGTGCTGGATGATATGTTTGTCATAAGGTCCGATGTCTGTATATCTGCCATGGCTTATTGGTAAATCACAATAGCTGTGTGTGCAGGGTCCTGGTTTCGAGCCTTGCAGAGGCCGTTTATTTTTTTGCTGGGCAAAACAAGGCCATTGGATATGGAGTGATTAAGGCACATTAAAGCAGTTGTGAGGTGGGTGTGCTTGGGTTTGCACAGTGCTAAGCAATGCTAACCTCTGGTTACAGTTTCTTATACTCAGTTAGCCTCTGCAATGCTTTACCAGTGTAATACTCGCATACTGGCGGCCAAACAGGCTTACACCCGCTTGCTCCCGCACTTGCAAATGCACTGCATTTGGTGTTTGCATCTGACACTCACACCCATGGGCGGGATTGAGGACTACAGTATTACCTTGTGATGCCTATTACATCGGATTACATGCCTACAGTATCGGGAATGGCTGCCCATTATGCGACAGCATGCCATTCGACTGTACGGAATACTCGGCCTGTCCAGAGTTGGATTCATATTATTGTTGTGTTCCTCTTACAATCTGCACCCATCTGGCTAATACATGGGAACTGACACTCTTCCATACAAACAAGTAATTGGGTTTTGGAACCCACATCCTTCAGCCGAGTCATGCTACTGCATACCTAATATTCTATCATCTTTCTAAGGTTGTCAGTGGAATATGTGCTTTCTATCCCCATCAGACCTCTCATACGATTGGGGAAAAATACAAACTAAATCAAAGACACAGCATAACAACATCAGGGAAACATTTAAATTATTGGTGCTATTAACCTGACATATTGACAGACTCAGACCATATGAATTCATACGCATTTTCTGAGGTAAATGATGTTTATAACTCTTAATTGTTGTCGTTATTCATTACGTGCAATTCACCACCTTTCCTCCAAATGGGACTAGTTTTAGGAGGGATTAAGTGGGACAGAGTTAGAAACTGAGTTGAACTCAGGGACGTCCCTGGAAATCGGGGGCAGTTCAGAGGTATGGTCTCTATTTGTTCCCCCAATGGTTTAGGTCCTGTCCAGTGGATGTGCTCTTAGGAGTTGAGAGGTATGGGCGTCAGCTATGCCCATTTTGGAATATGATGTACATCACCGGGGCAGTCCTAATACGACTGCACCAGCCAACACCTGCATGCCTATGCACATAATTGCATAACCATAGTTCCCCCACCTGCCACTCCTCTACAGAACTCATCCTTACTGTGGGTGCACATGGGGTATAAACACACCACTACACACTGCCTACTCTCCCCGTGTCAGGACACATGTCGTACGTTGTGTCGACCCATGGGATATCAGGCTTGCACAACCTACTGGTTCGTGTACATCTACACCCTGGTTTGATAAGTCATTACCGGGACTGCCTCCAATCATTAATTTTTGGTGTCTCACACGGAACATCGATGTCTATGTTTCAAGATTAGACCTGGCAGGTCTCTTCCACTGGTAGTATCCTGCTGGTGGTCTGGGAAGCAGTGGTGTGTTTACCTTTATTGTGTGTCTGTATGTCTCACTGGCCTAGCTGGGGGGGTGGGGTTGATGCTAGGTGTTACACGTTTGTTTATTGGACCCCTCACCACCATATGCATGGCCTGTGAACATATGTTAATCATAACTGCTGTATCATATCCTAGCTATATACATGTGTATATTTACAGTCACACACACACACACACACATATATATATATATATATATATATATATATATATATATATATATTTATTTACATTACTATATACAGCTATATCTGCATATGTATGCATACATGTATATTTATATTTTGCTGTCTATATATATATATATATATATATATATCTCACAACATGTGGGTCTATGGGTGTCTGCATATGTATATTTGTATATGTGGGTATGTATCTGTATTCTGTCTCTGTATGTATACATTTGTAATATGGAGAGGGAGAGGCATATTTCTATGTCACTATCGGTAGATATACACACACATACCTCTACATATATACGTCTACATCTGGTTATTCCGTTCCTTGCCATATAGATTACACTTTGCTGCAGTGGGACTCGTAGTGGGTGTGTCTGCTCATTGGGTGACGCCTCTGCCCAATGAACACATTCGATTACATCCCTAGGGCTGTCCATATAGGCCCACATCAGCCAACACCTGCACACCTAGATCCATAAGTAGCTACCCATAGTTCCCTCACCCACACCTCCTCAACAGCACCCATCTTTACTCTGGGTCTTGGTCTGTTCTGGACACACCACTACACGCTGCCCACTCTCCACTTCACGGGACCCATTTCATACAATTGTCTCGGCCCATGGGACATCAGGGCACCCCACCTTTGTATTCCAAGAATGTATACACCCCAGACAGAATGTTCAGTCTATCACCTTCTTTTGGTCTTGCCAATTTTTGGGGTGTCCCTCAAGGGACTCTCCTGTCTGTGTTCCAAGATTAGAATTCACAGGTGCACTGTGTACCCTCCCTTGGTTGTATCCTGCCTGTGGTCTGGGGAGTAGTGGACTCTTTACATTGTTTGTGTGTATGTTTCCCATGTCCGGCTTGGGAGGGTGTAAGGTCATGCTACGTGTTTCATCTTTCTTGCTTGGGCTCCTCACTTCCATTGGCATACTTCTTGTGTGCTGTTTCCTATCATAGCTGTACATCTGTGTATATCTACACGCACACACACACACACACACACACACACACACACACACACACACACACACACACATATATATTGACCATTCCCTACTCCTATAGACCCATCTCATGAGTTGGCTCACTCCACGTATCCTCAGAACTCCCAAATGTTTAGTCCACAAACATTGGTGACATCAGCGACCAAAAGAATACTATTCGCAATTTTTGGGTTTCTCACATGGGACATGCATGTGTTTATGTCAAGATTAGACTCTATACTTCATTACATCCTTACTCCCGTTAACATGACACTACAATAAATTAATAACTATGACTATGTAGAAATGCACACATTACACATGAGAGCCTTATTATGTACGTGTTTGGCATATTTCTCTTACAAATAGACCGGTTTAGTAATTGGCATTGAAGTAGCAGGCAGAACGCAGGAACGATTCAATGTGTGAGAAAGTCCTCGCATTTCTTTATTTTCATTCCCCCTTCTTTAGCTATGTCAAGACCTAAGTGGTAACTCGCAGATATGCTCTGAGCTAAAATAGCACAAAATATACTGAACCCACTGATATTGCCAACATCTGGGCAGATAGATTCAGTGCAAACTTCACCGCACTCTCACCCCCAAAAGGGCCCACAACAATACTGGAAAAGTGTAGTGTCCCAGAAATTACAGGCGCACAGGTGAAAACAGCCCTTTCAAAAGCCAAAAGCACAGCATCAGTGGGGCCAGATGGTGTCCCAGGCTGCATCTTGCACAAACTAAAGAACAAACTAACCCCCCACCTAAACACACTGTTCAACCTCAGCCTCTCCACAGGCTACATGCCCATAGAATGGCACACAGCAACGGTTATTCCGCTCCACAAAGGAGGGGCCTCAACTGACCCTGGTAACTATCGCCTCCATAAGCCTGACTAGCCTGTTCTGCAAAGCTATGGAGCGCATCATCATGGAACTCATTACCAAAGACATTGGGAACCTCCAAACACTTGACCCAACCCAGTTCGGCTTTGTTAAGGGCATATCATGCCTACTAAACCTGGTTGACTTCTTCGAGACAGTCACCAAGCCAATAGATGAGGGGAAGGTAGTTTACACAACCTACCTTGACCTCGCCAAGGCTTTTGACACTATTCCCCACTCAGGAATTATAGAAAAACACACCAGCCTGAACATAACCCCCTACGTCATGAGATGGGTTGCCAACTGGCTTACAGACAGAACTCACACGGTAAGAATAGTGGGCTCCAGATCCAACTCTAAACCAGTCACAAATGGTGTCCCACAAGGCTCGGTCCTGGGACCCCTACTGTTCAGCATATACTTCTCAGAAGTACAGGCAAACACAGGAGGACTATGGCTAACCAAGTTCACTGATGACTGCAAACTGGGAGCCATAATTGTCTCTCCAGCTGACATTCTCCAAAAGGGCCTTACTGAGACGGACACCTCATGTCAAAGTCATGGTCTCAAGATAAATGCCAAAAAATGCATAGTCATCCTGTTTGGGAAAAACAAAACACCCATGAATTACCACATAGGTGGCAGCCCCCTTAATACAGAAGAGGTAATAAGAGATCTGGGGACCCTGGTAGATAGTAATCTCTCCTTTGACAATCATATTGCCAAAGTAGTTAGGAAATCCTTCTATGTAGTCCATCTAATTACTAAAGGGTTCGCATCTAGAAATAAACAGGTTATAGTGCCCTTCTACTCATCACTCATCAGACCCATCACAGAGTGCAATGCCCCATTTGGGATGTACCTCACAAGACACTTCCAACAGCTGGAAACACCACAAAAGTACCTCACCAAGAGGATTACTGGCCTCAAACATATGTCCTATGCAGCCCGACTTTTGAAAAACTCTAGCTGTGCTCAGTCGCATATAGCTTACTCAGAGGTGATCTCTGCCTGACTTACAAAGCCATGTCCAACTCAAAATTGATGGACATGCTCCACTTAAGGAAATCCAAGTCACTGCGAGCCGCTCGCTCTAGTGAGCTAAACCTTGCCACAGCAATAAATAGAACATGCTGGAGGGATAGATTCCTTTCACAGAGACTTCCCATGCTTTGGAACAAAATTCCTAACTACATTAGACAGAGCCCCTCACTAACACTCTTCAAGATAAACCTTGCCGAGTGGATGGTTAACAGAAAATATACCCCTGGGATCACTTAATTGGCTCTTCTTGATAGAGGCTCAGTTATTTAATCAATGGGGCAGTGAAAGCTGACACACTCTGGCTAGGCTTATAAATGCCCTCGGGCAGATAGCCTAGTACCTTCCTATAAACCTATGAACCTATGAACATTTGATTATTTTCAGCACAGCACTGACTTCAGACATTGTATACATTTCCGCGTTTTAGAAGTTTTGGCCCATCCCTCTTCTGTACAACCTATTATTCTATCTACTGTCGAGGTTTGTAAGGGCACATTCATGTTATTTATGTCTGCAAATGGAATTAATGTGTTACAGAGAATGTACTTCTACATATTGACATTTGCATGTGTGTATGCATATATACTTATAACGAACTCACTGACCTCCACAGGGCGGTCTAATTAGAACCAGCCCATCAAAATCTGGCATGCCTGGCTCCATAATTTCATACCCATAGTTCCTCCACCCAACCCGTGTTCAAAATACACGCATACCATCCATTTTCCACTTGTTATCACAGCCATGACACACCTCCACACATTGTCCTCTCCCGAGCATTAGGGACCCTACACATATGTTGTCCCAACCCATATTTTCTCAGGCTCTCCCACCATTTAGTCCTTGAACATACCTACCCTTGCTTGTGTAATGGTTGGATGGCCAAATGGTCTATCAATTTTTGGGTAGTCCCACCAGGGACTACCCTCTGTGTGTAAAGTAGGCTTAGCAAATCAACAATGTTACTCCCACTGGTAATATCTTGCCTGTGGTGTGAGTAGCAGTGCTTTACTCACTCCTGCCCAGCTGGATATGACATACGCTGACAGCGCTATATAATACTGTGGCTGCTGTTGATTCCCTTCTCATTCCTTTTTTTATGCTTTATTGTTACGTCATTCTATCTTTATATATATATATATATATATATATATATATATATATATATATATATATACTTATATACATTTCCTATGCTGGGCACTGCTTAGACCTGAGCAAGTGCACCCAGACTTGCTTACTGGTACTTATATGTGTTTACTGCTGCTTATCTGTGCTTACACCTGCTTACTAGTACCTTATTCATTATGACAGTGCCACTTTGCTTTAATGATATTTAAGTTAAATATCTCATGCGATACTCTTATGTTGGTTTTACGGCAAAACGACATTCATTCCACATGGAAAATGATATGTGCTATTATTTGTCTCGAACTGTGAATGCCTGTTTGTTAGGTGGACGCGCTAAACACTACACTATTGACACTTATGTTGATTACGCATGTTTTTCGCTATTTGAATGAATATGATGTGTAAGCTACTCTTGGCAGATGGCAGCAACGTGCAGACATGCTGAGCTTTGCTTACACCTTCGATATTGCAGCAATTCAAATGTATAATAGGGACACAGGGACTGGGAATCTAATTGTGAAAGTTCTAGGGACAGGGCTCAACATTCCACTATGTGCATGTGTGTTTACTACTTTGATTTTATTTCACTGCTCGTGGACACTCTTGTATGCTTAGCATACATTTCGGTATCCACAGACACTGCATTACTGACTTACTATTAGGGGCAGGCTCTACTAGTAGGTATAGTAGGTTTTGCAAGTGACGGGGCATGTTTACGCCTCCATAGAGCACTTGTACATGCCATGTGCACTCGCACACGTTTCCTGTGCATGTTGAGGGTGTGGCAGCATGCCCTCATACATATTCATATGGTGCTGCTGTGCCATCTGTAGTGAGGACGCTCGGTGCAAGGCTAAAACTGTCCTTGCACCGAGCTTCTTGAATCCCAGGGATAGTATAAAAATCAGCATTATCCTCCACCATTTTTTTAAAGGTGCCAAAAAAATCTTCTGCAGATATTGCCTCTTGTCCTACCCTATCATGTGAGCGCTTGTGATGAGCCACAGGAGTGTCAAACACTAGTGCTCCTGTTGGAAAGGTCGAAGCTTGTTGAGAATGACAGGAAGAAGAAGAAAGGAAAACCTTTTTGATTGCAGATGCCTGTTTTAAAGATAAGAAGTGAACAGGAGAACTAAGTTGAGATGTAACAATACCAAGCTGACCTTGTGTTTAAAAATGCAGAAGTCTGAAAAACAGCAGATTCTTGTACAGGGAGCATCAGTACCGATACATATGGGGGTGGGGTTCAGTAGCTACTAGAGGATTATCATCCTATTTAAAAGTCTCTGCTTTTTTTTTTCCAAACCTGCCAGAACAGGATAAAGGGATCCCTATTTACTGGTCTGTGCTGTTTTTTTAACATATTTTACTTGCTGCAACACTTGTTTATTAACATTCTGTAACCCCCTTCATGCTGACTCTTTTTCCCTTTCAAGAGCTTCGGTATACCAAGAATAAAAGGGTCTATATTATATCCTCGAATGCTTAAAAAAGCGAACGCTGATTGATCAAACTTATTTTTGCGAAACTGCAAAATATCGAAGCAGCAGAAACTCAAATTTTTTCCTAGTTTCCTAGGGAAAGAATTTGGTTGTCCGTTTCTGTTGCTTCGGTATTTTCAGTGCTATGGTGGAAAGTTACCAGTCAGATTCAGGTAAGTGTGCAATTGTGTGGATGTGAGTGTTAGGGTGATTTAGGTGAGTTAGGGTTAGGGCTCAGGTTAGGTGTGTGTGCGATTGAGTGGACATGAGGGTTAGGGCAGATTTAAGTGAGTTAGGGTTAGGGAGCGGGTGAGGTGAATGTGCGATAGTGATGGACCTTAGGGTTAGGGTTTGAGTTAAGGTAAGTGGGTAGTTAGTGGTGTGTGTATAGTTTAGTGTAGGGTTAGGTATCAGATTATAGGTGTATGTGTGTGGATTTCTATTTGTTTGGTGTGCTTGTGTTGTGTGTATGTGTTTTGGATCAGCGATTTTTTTCCCTGGGAAAAAAATTGCTGATCTGACAGTTCGAGATTGTAAGCTTTCTCTTAAATTAGGACGATCAATCAGCGTTCACTTTTTTAAGCATTTGATGATATAATATAGACCCAAATAAAACACTGACATTTGTTACTTACTTACTTACTTTGCTTTGTTTTTTCTTCTAAAATGCTTTTCAGTGTCAGCAATTTACTCTTATCATAAGTTCCATTTAATGGAAATACCCCATGAGCACAATTCATAGTAAGTTGAAACCAGTCATACAGATATTTACAACTTTACTTTCCATAATTAAAATACATAAAATATGCAGGTGTTCCCTTTTCAGGGATTTGATCTTGCTTGCTTATCTTTGCTTTCATTTTTCTTATTTTATAAGTCAGTGATAATAAAAAACGTTAGGCTTATCTTACAACGCCTGGATTCTGGCAATTCCAAAGACAGAAAATAACTGTAGTACTCTAAACACCATACAGAGAGGGAAGGGTAGGAAGTCTGTCACCGTGCAGCAACAGAGGAGAGGTTTTGATTAGTCTTTTCCCACAGCACCCCCTTGCTTTCATCACTGCGTGAGCTCAAAAGTTACAGCTCCAACTGGGCAGATAGGTACTGTGTCCAGAACTGACCACTCTTTCTGAGGCTACTTTCACACAATCACACTAAGTTCCAGCATGCTTTTGGGCTCATGAATTTATTTTAACAATACATACCTCTACGTCCTATCATGCAGTAGGCTCATGATTTTTTTTAACAGTATATAGTCTACATCCCAATCATGCTCATGAACTTGTTTTAACTTTACAGTCTACGTCTCAATTATGCGGTGGGCTCATAACCTTGTTTTAACTTTATTCTTAGCTTTTAACTTTTTCTTTTCTTTTTCTCATGCAGTCATACATTGACAGAATAAAAACATCTCTCATACTTTTTACCTTTTAATTTTGAGGGTACCGCCCTCAACACAAGGCACCTCTTTGTGTTAATCTGTCTTGTACTGTATGTGCACATACATTTACTATACTCATTTACTGTGGGGACCTCCCACTATTACTTTAATATTTTACAACCACTCAGTCAAACAAAAACACAGTCATACACTTATTCTACAAACACAGTTATGCATTTATTCTACAAACACAGTCATGCACTTATTCCACATTTTGCTAAAATTGACTAAAAGAGCGAAAGAAAAAAACACAAATCAACCCTTTTCCCTTACAAAACAATTCCCTGCCAAAGCTAGTATGTTTGCACACCCTGAATAGCTGCACATCTGAGACTCTGACTATTCCATACAAACCAGTGTGGAATTCACAGAAAATCTGTGATGGGCCCTATTCCAGAACTGCCCTGCAGCAATAACAAAGTTCAGATCCGATTCACGGCACTATATTGTTATAGTCATAAATAAATAACATTAAGAATTTATTTTATCTGCCTCTAACTAGGAACAACACTTTGGGATGAGCAAACAGATATTTTATTTTACAGTGCTGGGAGTTAGTTTTCATAACTCTGGATGAAGCATTCTCACTTTGCTGTAATTTTATACATTTTTTATCAAACTGCTCATACAATTTCATGACATTATAATGACTGTGTCCTATAAAAAACTTTGCAAATGTTATCATCCCTCGTGATTTTCACATTAGACGTCACATGAACACCTTCCTATACATGATTCACCTACTCCCAAAGGGTCTTGTTTCTGACCTTGAATGTTTCAGACCTGCTGTAGCAACAATGCACTCTTAGCCTGGAGGAGTCAGGCTAACATATTCCTTTCGTATAACTACATGCCTCACTTCATGCAACACGTGCTATTCTCTCTTATTACATACTAAAATAATGCAGTTTAAAAGACAGCAACACTATGGCTCATGAAGCTGTATTTTTCCCAGCCCTGCATACAAATAATATTTGCTTTTTAACAATTGTATTATAGCATCATTAATAAATTAAAATTAATATACATTTTAATAAGCTAGTCTTGTCCCATAAAAAGTACTCACCTCTTATTTTCTCAATGAGTCTCAACCAGCAATAGTGTCACTCGAAGTACCAGTTTTCCATGCAGTTTAATGTTATACTAAGGCTGGAAAAGGCATGTGTGTGTGTGTGTGTGTGTGTGTGTGTGTGTGTGTGTGTGTGTGTGTGTGTGTGTGTATTTATTTATTTATTTATATTTGTTGACCGGGAGTGTCCGACTGGATGTAGGTCCATTTTCAGCGGAGGCCCGGGGAGAAAAGCTCCACAGTTAAAATAAACAGACAGTAGTTACATTGGATTACATAGCGATTAACAATTTACATAGCAATTACTTACAACATATTTACAGATGAAGAACATAGTACATCAGTAGACAACTAGAATTTTTATCTGTGAAGTACATAACAGACAACAAATGTTACAATAAGAAGTTCCTGCTGTATAATAAATACTAGGCTTATGAGCATCTGAGCTTGCTATAATCAAGGTAGTTAGTGGAGTGGAAAGAAAGGTAGTGGTTGGATGGGGTGGGTGATATTAGTGTGGGAGTTGCAAGGGCATAGCCAGCATGTTTCTACATGTGCTTTTAGTAAAGTTTTGAAGTGGGTGCATGATGGTACGGAGGTAATTGTGGGTGGGAAAGAGTTCCATAATTTGGCTATGGTGCAAGAGAATAGTGCTTCACCAGCAGAGTTATTGGCTTTAGTGATCTGCAAGTGATTTTTGTTGCTGGATCTTAGTGGTCTGGTAGCGAGATAGGGTTAGAGTAGATTCTGGAGGGATGGGACATTTAGTGGATGGTTTACTAGTTTGTGGGCGAGTGAGAGCTGATACCATTGAAAGAGGTGAGGGAGTTCAAGCCAGCCCAGTTCAGCAAGTGATAGACAGTGGTGACTGTGGCAAGATGCTCCTGTGGTGAATTTGGTGATTTTGTTGTAGCAGGTCTCTAGCTTGTTTAGATCGCATTGCCTTAGGTTGGTATATATTGGAGAGGCATAAAGTATGGTGGAGATAAGGTGGGAATTTGCTATTGAAATCTTTGCTGCTTTGGTGAGAAGTTGCTTATTTCTGTATAATGCTCCTAGTTTTTTGTGGACTTTTTTAATGGTCATGGATATGTGAATGTCAAATTTTAGTTTATTGTCTATTTCCACTCCTAACAAATTGGTGTGTTCAGTTGGGTATATAGTGGTGTTGTCTTTTGCTGTGATGTTAAAGTGAGAGTTGTTTTGAGTATGTTTGGTGGGTTGGAAGATGAGTAGTTTAGTTTTGTTTGGGTTGAGTATTAACTGGGCATTGGATAACCAAGTTTCAACAGAGGAAAAGGCTTCCTGTGTGACTTTTTGCAGTTTGGGTAGGGACTGGGCTGAGCAGATGATGGTTGAGTCATCTGCGTATTGTATGAGTGTGCCATGTTTGGTGGCAGAGGCTAGATTATTGGTGAAAACAGAGAAGAGTAGGGGTCCAAGGATAGATACTTGGGGAACCCCTATGGAGACAGGTAGTTGGGGATATATGTCATTCAGCCATACAACGGATTGTTGGCGGTCAGACAGGTAACTCTGAAACCAGTTGGTGACTGATTGTGAAAAGGATAGGTTATTGAGGGCAGAGATAAGTTGTTTGTGTGGGACCACGTCAAATGCCTTAGATAGGTCTAGGAAAGTGGCAGAGGAGAGATAGCCATTGTTTTTATGTTAAAGGATAGTGTTAGTAAAGGAGAGTAAGGCAGTGGTGGTGCTATGGTTTGGTTGGAAACCATGCTGAATATTGGAAAGGAGGTTGTTAGCAAGGAGGTAGTCTGAGACCTGAGAGTGTATGCACCTCTCTAGTATTTTGGAGAGTGGAGAGAGAATAGCTATGGGGCAGTAATTGGTTAGTTCTGTGGAGGGTCCGCCTTTGTAGAGGGGAATTATATGTCATACTTTCCACAGTGTGGGAATGTAACTTTCTGACAGAGATCGGTTAATCAAGATGGATACTGGGTAGGCCAGAGCATCAGCTGCAATTTGTAGGTATTCACTTGGGAGGCTGTCTGCTGCTAATTTGTTGGGCTTAAGTTTAGTTAAGAGTTGTTTTATGTTGGAGGTAGGTACAGGAGAAAAAGAGAAGGCAGTGGGGAGATTACTAGTTGAAGGTGTGAGTTGGAGGGGAGGGGGGTTGTGTTGTTTAGCTAGTGATAGTATGGTTTGTTTGAAGTGTGTGTTGAATGAGGTAGTAATATTTTCTGAGGAGTGAGGGATGTTAGGAGGAGGGGTACTGACTTTACCTGGGTGGAGGATGGAGTTTATGGAGGACCAGAATTGTTTGGGGATGTGTTGTGAGGAGTCTAGTGCAGACTGGTAGTATTGGAATTTGTCCTGCTTTATTAGCTTTTTGACTCTATTGGGTAGTTCTAGGAATTTCTGTCTAGTTGAGGGGGTTTTGATTTTGCGCCAGTGCTCCCAGGTTTTATCCCTGTTTTTCATTTCTGAGTTAGTGGTTTTCCATAGCCATGGGGAGGGTTGTGCTTTGATTCAGAAAATCTTATGGGGGCATGGTAATTAAGGATGCTCAGGAAGGTAGTATTAAAAAGTTCAACTGAGTCATCAAGACTGAGGTACTTTAGAGGATGCCAGTTACATTCTTTTAGGGATGAGATGAATGTGAGTGGGTTAAAGTTTAGTTTTTTACGTATTTGATGGTAGATGATAGGTTTAGCTTGGTATAGCTTGGTATATATATATATATATATATATATATATATATATATATATATATATATATATATGGGTCTACATGAGAAGATCGAAAGTCCACTTACCTGAAGATGAGAATACCGAGACGACATCACCAGATCTTCATTTAAATGAATCTTCACATAACTGAGAAGTTCCCCAGGGAAAGGAAGTGGTCAGCCAACAATCATAAGAAAGCACTCTAAACCAACACAAGTGGGGTGCTGTGCCCCCCACACCCCCTAACTAATTATACCAACCATGAAACTGCACTATAGTGGGGAAAAAGGCAAACTTTCAAAGTTGCCTGACCACTTCCTTTCCCTGGTTAACTTCTTGGTTATGTGAGGATTCGTTTAAATGAAGATTTGGTGATGTCATCTTGGTCTTGTCATCTTCAGGTAAGTGGGCTTTTTGTCTTCTCAATATATATATATATATATATATATATATATATATATATGTGTGTGTGTGTGTGTGTGTGTGTGTGTGTGTGTGTGTGATGCACCTGAACTGACCCACTAATCAAGGAGCCTCAATCCTCACCACTGGCAACAACACAATAGGAGGATGACAGGTACAAACACAGTAAAGTACAATTTCCCATAAGAGCACTAGAGATCACAGTCAGTATGGGGGCTGATTTCTCCCTCTTTCACCAGATCTCCCTACTGGCACAGCTATAGGGTTCAAAACCAAGTCCAGGAGGATGAGGTGCCCAAAACAAAACCAATAAACAGGAAAAAAGCACCAGCAAGGCGAAACACCTTAAAACATTTAATGTGCTCTACAGCAAGCAAAGCACAACACAGCACTCAATGATAACACTGAAACTACTACCAATTCGTTTTCATCTCCAACTTCATCAGAAAAATGCTGACAATCCAACCCCCTCCCTATTTATAGCTTTGCACAATGCCAAAACTTAAAATCATGTGACATTGAATTCAATTTTAACCCTTTCCTAAACATACCTTAAAAACAAGCATAATAAATACAACTTCCCCCTGTTTAAAACACTTTTAAATATCTAAAAACACACTTTCAAAACCTGTAGTAAATAAACAGATGGATATGCATTCATTTTTTATATATCCATCTGTTTACTACAGGTTTTGAAAGTGTGTTTTTAGATATTTAAAAGTGTTTTAAACAGGGGAAAGTTGTATTTATTATGCTTGTTTTTAAGGTATGTTTAGGAAAGGGTTAAAATTGAATTCTATGTCACATGATTTTAAGTTTTGGCACTGTGTAAAGGTATAAATCTGGAGAGGTTTGGATTGTCAGTATTTTTCTGATGAAGTTGGAGACGAAAACGGACTGGCAGTAGTTTCAGTGTTATCATTGTGTGCTGTGCTTTCCTTGCTGTGGAATACATTAAATGTTTTAAGGTGGTTATGGCTAGCTGGTGCTTTTTTCCTGTTTACAGCTATAGGTTTACAGTCTCAGTTGAGGGGGTCAAGCCAAAACCTCCAGCATCCTCTCTGTCCAACCAGTGCTTCGTGTCTCTGCCCAAGTAGCTGACACACATGCACTTTGGCATTTGATTTATATACAAACATACAGACACTCCTGGAGAAGGCTGGCACAGGTTTACTAGCTATGCCCCCTTCTACTCAGACTATAAGGTAGTTATCACTGCCACCCATCCCTACTTATCAGCTACTTAAGGCCCTTACAAAGGGTGACCAGTCCTACTTTTATGTTACAATTATCCAAATGGTAGTCTGACTAAGAGCAAGGCTATTTAGGGGTGGCCTGTACAGTGTCACCAACTATATATGCAAGTACTCTAAGAGCTTAAATATGTCTCACAAATATCAGCCACAAAGGTAGGTTTAAATATATTTAATAATAAATAATAAAAGAGCAAGACAATACTCAATCAGTACAGTAACATCTGGGTTCAGAATCATAGGAATATTTTAAAACAACATTCCAGGACAGTCTCAAATAAATACAGAATACATCTAAACTAATTTTTACTATATTCCTGTTTATATCTAAAAGATACTATGCCCTAAATAACTTACTTACAGAGCAACACGCAGCAGAAGTACTGAATAGATGTTTCTAGGTCCAAGACAAGATACAAAATGCCCAGTCTCCCTCTGACAGAGTTCTTAAATTAATAAATATTATTACTGGGTTAGCTTGGATGACATCACTCTTTGTTACCCACATTCAGTTCCAAGGCTAACAGAAGCTTAACAAAATTTAACAACTCCGTGTTAAAAATACACATCTCTCAGATGTTTGCTGAGAACTGGAAGTCGTAAAACAATTAAACACTTTTACATTTCAGACCTAGTAATTACATCTCTCCAAGACAATAGAAAGAAACATCTTTCTCTAGCCATCCTGTCTCCTTGTTGCATTAACTAACTTTTATAGCACATCGTAAAACATTTAATTTCAACTTATTTTCTTGAAGTTTTGTAAGCTAATTTTTTGTGTTCCAGCAGTATGCTGTGGCTACATTCCTGAAGCTCAGTATATATCATACAGTTCTGTATAAATCATATCAATATTCACAAATGACATAGAATTATTTATAAAATTCCAGACAGCTGGGCTGGCAGTGTCACAACCGATATATATATATATATATATATATATATATATATATATATATATATATATAAATATAAATATATATATCTATGTATATATATATATATATATATATATAGAGAGAGAGAGAGAGAGAGATATGTCTGTGCGTGTGTATGCATGTATACAGCCAGTGAAAACCAAATAAAGATAGCAGAAAGGAAAGGGAAGGATTATTAAAAAAAGGACTTGTATATGAATACTTCCTCATCTTTCAAATGAAGAAAAGTGACATTAAATAAATACCTTCAGTCAAAAAGACTCAAAGACTGTGGCAGAGCAACCACAAAAATACTGAATTGTTGTAGAAGACTGTACACAAAATGTATATAAAAGGATATAAGCTTGAATGAACCTTAACATTTGTAATAGAAACTGTTTTATCACAGTGGAAGAAGTATCAAACAAAGGCTATTGTTTTGCAGATGAGCAATTTCCCCAGAACTGCCATGTGGATACCAACACCCTAGTAGATCCCCAGCTAATGTTTTTCTAACTTTAAGGTTGCAGAATACCAGTGAAAAGACAAGTGCTGCTTTTGTAGTTTAATCATGTATTACACTTGTTTTTATAATTTATAGCTTAATTTTCATTTATTTCAAGTTGCCTATGCAAAAAGGATTAGTTTTCTGTATTGCAAAAATTTCTTTGTATATCTTGATTACATTCAGGAAGTGTGTCAAGCTTATTTATAACCGATTCACACATTAAATAACACTTTGCTTCTATATTCATTAAAATATGTACATTTTCTCTGCATTAGAGTCATATGCCATGCATGCTGTTTGCTGGCTGACAGTGTTTATTAAATAACTGTTTATCATTATGTGCAGACTGTTTTTTTCAGTTTCTGAATACTGTTCTTGAAGTACTTTACTGTGTCCTTGAAACATAAAGTTTTCAGCATTAGTAATCATTACAAAAATGCTTGGTAAAATGCTGATTTTTGGTATCATCACTGAGTGTTCCAGCTTTATAAATATTTAACATTTTGTGTTTGGTTTTGCCGTTTGGATATTTCTTGTTCATTTCTATGAAGTATAAACCAGCAAAGACACAATATGGGAATGGTTTTTCCCAGCCTTTCAAAGATGAAAGTGTATCGCAAATGACAGAGGGACAAGACAAAGGGATCTTTTGGGGTTTTTTTAGAAGTGAGGTGGGACATGTCAGTATCAGTAACTTGCAAATAAACATATAATAAAAGCAGGTAGTGTTTCTGAAGACTAGAAATGCCAGCTGGGATTCTGTTTATGTTCATTATGAACGAGATAAGACAAGTTCAGATCAGGCATTTCATTTCAGAAAAAACAGACTAGACTATTCTGTTTAAATGACTTGATTAGATTAACAGCATATGCAATTAGAACTCAAATCAATCCAAGAAGTGCAGGCTGAAGATTATTAATCAGTTGCAATGTTTGCGCAATGGGTCTATTGCCACGCAGATGTGGGAAAAAGATACAAGATGGAAAATTCTGACACATCAGGTTGACTTAGTTGTTGGGAATGTCATGGAATCAGTGCTGAAGTGAAGAATTTTTCACTACATGTCACCTTGATGGTCACAAGAGTTAAAGGAGCACATGTTTGTAATTGAACAGTCATGCAGACAAATGTAATATGTTTACTGGGTGGGGAGGTTGTTTGGAAGGCTGATGTAAATATATCCTGTTTAAAATTCATCAGGTCAATTGGTAAGGTACTTTATAAAAGGAGTGTGATCATATTTGATGTGCTTAGAATAGGTATAACACCATGGATAAAACACTAAGCAGAAAAAAAAAATAGAAAGGGTGAAAGTAAACAGAGGTCATTTACCTCACAGGAAGTGAGGGACAAACAGTACTGGATGTAGGTCATTGAAATATCATTACAGATGTTAAAGTATGCTTTTTGAAAGTAATGCAAGCAATGGTCAACAGAAGTGATATGCAACAAAGGCAGGATGGATAAAAGTAACATGACAATATTAAAGGTCTAGCTTACATATTGACAGCTTAATTAAATTCAGTGCAATATAATGCAACTGAGCAACAGAAATTCCAGGAAAATGACACAGTTATGACAACTTAAATTCACTGAACTATAATGCAAGAGAGAAACAAATTTTAAGAAAATGAAGTACGTAACTGGAAGGGAAGCAAAAAAGACCCAGGATAGACCATCAAATCACCTAAAGTTGTGTGAATAATGTAAGGGAGTCAGTAAAAAGGTAAAAAGAATGCAGTATTCTAAAGAAAGATACACCATCCTTAGAAAACAAAAAACGGAATGAGGGGATCACAAATAATTCCTTCTGGAATAAAAGGCAGTACCCTGCCATGCTATTGCACTATGGGGTATGGCATGTTGCAGCAGCTGAATAAATTACATTACATTATGGCCCTGATGATGTCACCAATGTGTCACATGTGTGGCCTAGTTAATAGAAGTATATGGGTTGTACAGCAGAGTTCATTTAGGTGGGATAGAAGCAGCCATATTTTTTTGAAAGGTCCGTTGGTGGTGGGTGTTTGCTGAACTGAAGGTTTCAGAGTATAACAGTTCAATGCCTACCAATGGTGCCGCTCTGTTGGTACAGTTGCTTTGTATGATACAGCATGTCATTGTAAAATATAGATAACTTACTTTACAAACATGGTATGTATCTCAGTTGTGTATTGTCTTGGGGCACTTTGCAGCCTGAAATCTGTGTCAGTCCATTTTGTAAGGAATAACTGTCAGCAGAGGAATCAGTTGCAGCTATCCTGGTACTTTGTCAGTACCATGACATCACATTCTGCAACCTCAGAATGTACTGTCCAGTCTCCATGCCCTCCTCCACTGAGATCCAAATTTTGAAATAAGCTGGCATTGCATCTACCTGCATTAGTGACACAGCACATTTCTGTGGCATAATCCTGGCCCTATGCGATGCCTAAGTCTAACTTGTTACAGTGTACAAAGCTGTTGAATATATCAGCAAAGGAGCATATTTAAATATCCCTTTTACATCATCCATGCTATGGCAGCCGATTTGAGGGATTCTTTGAAAGGAGAAATCCAGAGAAACATTGACACTGGAAAAATTGTCATATCTGACCTTGAGCAAAGTACAGATTTTTTGTTCCTTGCACTAAAGCTTCATGCATCCTACAACTGCCAGGAAATGGATCACTTCAAAGGGCAAATAAAATGCTGTACTAGATGAATTAAAAATGAAGTAAGTAGAATAGTTTAGTGTGTGCCTTCCAAAAACAAGGCACAGTGTGCATCAAATCTTTAGGTACTTAAGATGAATAAGGTATCTAAGAGGATATTATCTTTCAGAAAAATATCATATAAGATTGCATGAACACAATTTACAGATATAAATTGAAAGTCTCAATAAATGTTGAAAAGAACATTTTTTTTTCATAGAAAAGGTGGTTTGTGATACTTCCTTTCATGGAAAGGAGGCAAATGATTAAAGCAACTTTCATGAGAAATTTTCTGGTTAGAAAAAAGATGGAATTGAAGAGTACATTGGATTGATATGAGGAAGGTGTTATAATATATTTATACTTTGCTCTAAATGGCAGTGTACTGCCTCCACAGTGCACAAAGAGAAAGGCAGAATATATGTATCAGTTGATGCATACGGGCAACAGAAATATATGTTTCTATGATGCAGTCTTACATAACACAGTATGTGAACAAAAGAAGAAACTCATTTTCATCTGACAAATGAATCTACTAATGAAAAAGCATGCACATGGGAGAGATAAGGAAGAGTACGGGAAAAGAAGGGGCTTCAGATTAAACGTTCTGAAGCTACAGGCTTAGTCTGCTGATGACTTCAGTAAAAGTAGCTGTACTTGATGAAAGTTCTAGAAATACAAAGAAAAATGAGCAGGGAAGTACCATTATTGCCATCACAGAAGTTTCACAGCAGTGTTGGTAAGACCATATAACTCAACTATCCTGATTTTTGCAGAATGTCCAGATTATTGCCTCATATTTTTGGTCTGTTCCTCATAAACTTTGTGGTTTTCTGGATTTTTGTGGCAAATCAGTGAGGACTGAATGGATTAAATAATGACAGGTATTTGAGTTTCGGACTTTATATCCTTCATAAAATGCATTGTAACACAAGACATTATATTCTTGCAACTTTTCTAAGTTTAAAAGAGCAATATTTAAATCCTACCCTTATGTTTTGGGCCTTGTCCAGATTTTTTTATGCTAAGTGGTTGAGAGCTAAAAAAAACTTACAACTTGAACTTTCCTGTGGTGCTAATATCTCTGCATCAGTTAAGTGGTTGTTATTTTCTAAAAAGACATTCTACAAAATGGCCTGAATGGGGAGAGGGGGATTCAACTATGACACCACTGTAATGCATTTTGCATTATATTATTATTATTATTATTATTATTATTATTATTCTTTGGTGAGAATGGCTCCCTGATCAAATGTTAGCACTCAAAATGCCAAGTGCCAACACTCAAAAAAATAAATAAATAAAACGAAAGGAAAATCAAAAATCAGGAGAAGAGCAAATCTCAAACATCAAATTTTACCCTTAAACTTATTTTTTCTGGGGTACAAGCCCCTTGCACCCCTGAACGTCTATCTATTTACTATGATAATGCTCTACCTCAGAGAAAAATGAATATTCTGAGGAATGGCCATCTCAGACTTAGTATACATAAGTCTACATTTTCATCCATCTATTCTACATATTTCAGGCTCCCTATAGAAGGTACTTACATACTGTTTTTTCTTAATAAAATGTTATTGAAATCAAAACTGAAATATGCACAGTTATTAAAATAATTGTACAGATATTTGGTACATTAGATAAAAATAAAAAAAAGAATGGTATAATAAACAATAATACCATAAACTATATGCAGAAATGTTCACTGTAAAAGAATGAAATATTACTGTTAGGCTAATAGAAAAAGGATTTGATTTTACATTCAGGTTATTGGTTTTCTAATAGTTCAGATATACTCTTCCAATATTTATATGTTGTATTCCTTAAGGATCTAGATCTAATTGTCAACATTTTGAGTTTAGAAACATCCTTGAGAAGATCTTTAACATTTTGAAATGATGGACTAAGTCAAGATTTCCAATTTGTTGTGAATTCTTTCCTGGTGATGGACAATATAGAACATATGATTGAATATTTCCTGGGTTTTACACGTTTTGGGATTGGAGTGTTAAATAGAACAAGTGATTTAGTAATAATAAAATTGTCTGTAAAGATTGCTTGTAAGAAATTATTAACATCTTCCCAAAATTTCTTTAAAAGTAAGCATTCATAAAATATATGTATCCAGTCTACATTAATTTCCTTCCTACATCTCCAACATAAAACACTATCTTTAGTTATCTTGCTGATATTATGAGGTGTAAGGAATGATCTATTTAAAAATCTCCAGGTGAAAATCTTCCATTTGTGTGAAGATGCTGTTTTACCAGCAGATTGAAGAATATTTAATTTATCCTTATCTGAAGGATGGGCATTATTAGTGGTTGTAAAAAATTCCCAGTAATTATCTGTATATATATATATATATATATATATATATATATATATATATATATCCAAGTCTGATTTTATTGTTTTATATATGAGTGAAAGACTAACTTTTGGTGAAATGTTCTGTTGAGTTAAGAGAGTTAAAAGCTGTATTAGACTAGGAACTGAGGTTTTAATTGAAGGAGGGATTAGATCGAGTTTACCCTTGATGTATTTCCTTGCTTCTTGTAGGTCTAGCCATAGTACTGAGTCAAAATGATTCTCTTCTATAATAGTATTAAGAGCTTTTAATTTGTGGTTGTTCATCAATTGATGCCATGCTATGAGGCTCTTTTGTTTAAATAGTGACATTTTCTGATAATCTACTGTAAACATAATCCCTTGTGTATAGGAGATGGGGAAAGTAAGAAATATCCAGCTTTCATATATTTTATGTCTAAGGATGAAATTTTTAAATGACTTTAAAATTAGAGTTAGTTAGATTTCAGTCTCCAAATAAAGGTGTTATTTATTAAGTATAACATATGACTATCATTGTTTTTTGGAAATTGAGATAGACAAAGTAAAAAAATCTTTCCATTTTGCTGAATATTTACTGTCAATTAACTGAGTGATTGATTTGATTACTAAAGAAATTGAATAAAGTTCTAGGTTGGGTAAAGCTATACCTCTATTATTCCAGCTATACATATGGGTTGTTAGAGCAATTCTGGGTTTAATTGGATGCCAAAGGAATTTTTTAATCATAGTGTTAAATTTTTTAATTACTAAATGTGTTGGGGGTATAGAGATGGACTGAATTATATACAAGATTTTGGGGAGTAATACCATCTTTATAATTGATAATTTCTTATCCATGGAGAATTTTATTTTAGACAATCTAGTTATTAAACTATCTATGTTTGCAATACTTTTATTAAAGTTCAGTTTTATAATATCTTTTATGCTGCTAGTAATAATTATTCCTAAATATGTTATTTGTTTAGATGGTGCTATATATTTCTTAAAATTATCTTGTATATACATTTTCGTTTGACCAACTAAAAGAATTTGTGTTTTATTGTCGTTAAATTTAAGGCCTGAGTTCCTTTGAAAAAGCTCCATATTGTTAAATAGTTCTGACAATGATAGGTCTTTGCCACCCAGTGTAATCAGAATGTCATCTGCAAACATGTGAATTTTTAATGTTTCATTAAAACCCAATTCATATCCTATTATATTAGTTTTATCCCTTATCAAGTTTCCCCAGGGTTCCATGATAAAGGTAAATAAAAGAGGGGACAGCAGGCAACCTTGTTTAGTGCCTTTTACTTTTGGTATAGATTGAGAGATATTGGGACCTGTTTTGATGCATGCATGACAACCATTATATAATTGAGTAATAAGGTTTACAACATGTTCTGAAAAATTAAGTTCCCCCAAAAGAATGAGGAGATAATCCCAATTAATTGTATAGAAAGCACAATTTATATCTAAACTAATTATAGTTAAATTTGTTTTTAAAATCTTTACTGATTCAATTAAGGTTAATATTCTCTTACTGCAGTGGTGGTGCTGCGATAGTGTTGTCGCCTCACAGTAAGACGTTGTCCTGTTCGATTCTTAGCTAAAGCATCTTCTGTGTGGAGACATGCATGAATGGGCGTACCTTCGTTGAAGGTTGTGCGTCAGGGCTGGCAACTCAGCACGTAAAAATCTACTGCCAATCATTAGCGGACCGCAGTTCCGCTGTGGCGACCCCTAACCGGGAAAAGCCGAAAGATGCAACAACATTCTCTTAATATTGTCGTAAGAAGTTCTATTTATTATGAAACCTGTTTGATCCACCTCCACTAGATTAGGAAGAACATTTTTGAGTCTATTAGCATATATAGACATAAATATTTTGTAGTCTATATTTAGTAGGGATACAGGTCTATATGAGTTACATTTAGTGGGGTCTTTGCCCTGTTTAGAATAGAGGTTATAAAAATATATTTACTCGATGGTGGGATGAAGTTTTTAGTTTGTACTATGTTAAAAACAGCATGTAAAACTGTGATAGCTTTATTAGGTAAAATTTTATAAATTTCTGGGATGATGCCATCATTTCCTGGAGCTTTGTTTTGTTTAAGTTCATTAATTTGCAGTTGAATGTCTTTGAGAGTAAATTGTCTGTCAAGTAATTCAGCTTGCTCTTTCTGTTAATTTTTTCTTTGAGTTTTTACTAATGAATGTCCGTATGTCTTTTTTTGGATTTAATAATTCGGAAAACTGATTAAGATTATGAAAAAATTCTCTGAATTCGTTTAGTATATTATGTAAACCAGAGACCGTTTTCTTCTTCTGTGGTGAGAAAATGTCATTAATATGGTTAAATTTATTTAATCTTTTAGTTTTGTTGGCTAGAATATTTATGGATCTAGGATTCGATGAAAATGTAATGAGTTTAAATTTCTCTAAGATAATCATGGTTTTATGATTTAATATTTCAAGATACTTTTTGTTTAAAGAATTTATTTCTTGTTTTTTGTCTTAGTCATCTTTGTTTTTTAAATGATCGAGGTTCAATTTGTCAAGATTAGATTGTATTTCTTTTAATTCTTTATCCCACATAAGTCTTTTTTTATACCAATTAGTTATTCTACCATATAAGTAGGATTTCATCGCATCCCAAATAAAAACTTCGGATGTATCACTAGTTGTTTTAAGTTCTATGAAATTATGTACTTCTTTGGATAAGAAAGCTTTAAAATCATTTAGTTTAGTGATATATGCTGGGATTCTTTTTATCTGTACTTTAGAAGTTGAGTGGATATTTATATCAAAGGTTATGGAGTTATGGTCAGAAAGGGGACATGTAATTACCTTTACTCTAGTTAAAGAATCAACTAAGTTATTATAAAAAAAGGCTCTGTCTATCCAATAATATGAATTATGTCTATGTGAATAGAACGTGTAGAAAAGAGAGTTGGGGTCTGCATAATTATTTACATATTTTAGCAGGAGAGAATCAGAAAGTTCTTTCAAAAGTCTAGTCGTTGACGAGATTTTTCTTTTACCAATAAAGGTAGAGTCTTTGCTATCAAAAATATAGTTAAAATCTCCGGCCAAAATTATATTACCCTTAGAAAAATGTAGGCTGTGTTCTGTGTGTTGCTGTGCTGATTTAAGTCCAAAGCCAGGAATCCAGTATGTATTGATTAAAGAGAATATTTTGTTGTTAAATTCTATAATAACTGATGCTAACATACCTTTTTTTTATCTTGGTATGATTCTATTATTTTTGGTTTAGGTAATTTGTTATGCCATAATATAGCAACTCCTCTTTTTTTCTTTGACTGTTGTGAACTGGCTAGAATAGAAAAGGATTTAGAGTCCAATTTAGAAATATCTTCTGATATCAAATGGGTTTCTTGTAGAAATATTATTTGGGAGTTTTCCAATTTGAGGTATTTATTTAAAGATCTTCTCTTATTAGGATTGTTTAGACCATTAACATTGAGTGACAGACAATGTAAAGACGTCATGAGGTAGTTTCCGTGTGTGATAATGCATATTGTCTATACATTTATTACTCTTTTGTTTGTTTATGTATAAAAGATAAATGTAAGTAATACCACTGCTTGATATACTTAAAAAATGATATAGAGGTAAAATCAAAGGTATATTAAAAGAACTTTCAACTATGTAAGTTACAGTGAACATCGTAAACGACATTGTCAATAAATTGTAGCAAACATTTTTAACAAAAAAACACCCAAGACCTCTCTGGAGTTATAAACTCCAAATTTGAGTGACATCTATTACTCAAATTATCATTCTAACTAGCAGCAAGTTTCAAACAGCAACTGCCTATTTGCAAACTGTTATATATTTAAATGTATGGCTTTTAAGTATACTTATCTTTCTTATGTACAGAAGTAAACACAACTAAAGTAGAATAATAATAAAATCAATAAATTGTTAAATATTATTAAGTAATTATGAAAAACAACATGACATATTACTATTTGTACGGCAATGAATCAATAAGCTGATTATTAAACATATATTAAAATAAGATTGTTGTATAACCAAGATGAATAAAATCAGCTGAGGTGCACTAATGACAACTAATTATGCTTATATACTGTCCTTAAAAACAAACATGCAGTGAATGTGAGCATGTAGTAATACTTTCAAAGTCAAGTAAGGATAGTGATCAAAACTAGTGTCAGGGCTCGTATTAACAATATTGTAATACAGTAGATTAAGGCTGTATAGAGAACTCTAATGAAATTGTTCTCAGAAGTGAATGGTTCCATTATAAGGATTCCAACTGAAAGAACTACTCTATATATTAATCATAACATCTCTACAACAGTCCTATCTCTCCTTTCTGTAAAACTTTCAAGACTGAATTTCTGTTCATTAAACAAAACTATAAATTTCAACAAAGTATAGATGTACACTGACATTGTGAGGCCTGTCATGGAATACTGTAATCTTTCTTGTACAGAAAGTAATGTATTATATTTTTGCAACAAAACAAACTTAAAATATATTCTGATGAGAGAAAAAAAAATCTTATACCATAACAGCTTTATGTATCAAGTTGGTAATAGGGATTATTCTTTAACTACTTTTATAAGAAATGTTTAAGCTGTGTAAGAATCTCGGTACTATATCTTATACCATCAAGATTATGATCTATAAACTCTTACTTGTTTTGTAATACTGCACAACAACCCATATAAGATGTAAATTTTTGTATGTTACTCTTCCTTGAGCTGTCACCCTTGAAAAATGTATACTTTTCTGCTTTTTACACTCTTTCTTTTCCCAATTATATCAAAGTTCTAGCTGTACCAATGTATTTTATCAGCTCCCTTTAACTAAATACCAACTGGCTAAGGGTTGAAAAAGAGCTCTCTAAGAGAGTCTAACTATATTATAATACAGTGTAAGGAGGTCATACAAAGCATTGCTTTATAACAGGCATTCATGGTAAAACTATTTGTGAGAAGCACTGCAATCAATATAATCTGCACAATACCTTTAAGTTGAGTATAACACAAAGATGCATCTGCATTTCATGCTGATATTGCTGTTATGCTATAATTAGGGTGACTGGTTCCTTTCATTCCCTTTCCCGTGGAGTAAAGAGGTGTTCAAAAGGTTTCACCCTTTGTAATTTGTTGAGTCGCTGATGACGTCACATAGCAATGGGAATCATTCCTGTAATACAGAAAACAATTCAACGAGTTTAAGGATTAAAATAAGCTGCTAGAGTTCCAGCAGGAAATGGTAAGGCACTTTAACAACAAGTGCAGCTTTTATTAGGCTCATGAGCTGCTTGGGACAATCTTAACATCACATACAGAGCAAGAAATACTATTGCAAAGGCCAAAAGCTTCCTGGGCTCACCATGTATATCACCAAAGACAATGCCACCAACATAGCGCTACTCTCAAGAACATATATGCATTTTCTGAAACAGAGTACAAGCGTACAAGCAAAACAAAGAGAAAAAAAAAGTGTAACAAGCGTTAGCGACATATAAATTCACAAAGCGCCAGAACCCTGTACTAACTATCATACCACCATTATTATCCTGTTAATATACAAACAAAAGCAACAAATGTATGCACTAACCACCAGAACCCTGCACCAACTACCAAACCACCATTCTTTTACTATTAATGTACATGTAATTCACAACAGAATTACTAGACAACCAGCTCAAAAGAAAGATCAGAGCAATCAGTGCAACAGCAAGCCCTAATTTACTAAAATATCTAACTAAACCTATGTATTATAACAAACAAACAAGATATATAACACTTCTACATTATGTATATGAATATAAGCTATAAGTTTATTAATTGTTAAGGGTAAATGCTAGTTTTTAGATCCAAAAAGAGCAATAAGAACCTATTAATCTATTATTAACTGGGCAAGGTATTTTCAATACCTATCAAGTAGGTGGTTAGTTATTGTGTATGATCAGAAACTTATGAGAAAGTATTAAGCTGATTATTATTTCTATATATGTAAGATAGAGCAAGACTTTAAGAGAGAGAGAGAATAAAAGGTATATATTCATTAATAGCAGACATAGAACACAAACAAAAACACTCACCTGTTGAACCATTTTCATCTCTCTAGACTTGTGGGTCATAAACAAGAATTATTTACATATAAAGAAAAAGAACAAAAAAAAACTACAAGGGTAATATGAACAGACTCATGTCATTTTTTTTAGTTTCTTTTTAGGATCAGATGTTTTCCAGGATCCATTTTCTGCTAATCTTTTGTGACTGGAAGCAGCCCAATCCATCTCATCTATCTTTTCCAATATTTTCTTTGATTTGATAAATATGATAGCTGGTTCTAGTTCATCAAATATTTTAGGACCGTCCTGCAGAAAGACCTTTAGCTTGGCTGGAAAAAGCAGATCACTGACCTTGTGGAATTACTTTTATTGTTCTTAGATTGAACCAGAGATCTGTGAGCCCTTTCAATACCAAAAGAGAGGGCTTCAGGAAGTTGTAAAATCTCAGGTATCCATGAGGTTAAAAATTTCTCCATGTTGTTTTCTTCAATATTGTCCGGCAACCCAAAGATCCTGATGTTATTTCTAAGACTTCTATTCTCTAGGTCATCAATCTTTGACTGAAGTAAAGAGTTTTTGTTTTAAGAGAAATTCCAAGTTATGTTAATTTTCTTGAATTCTACAGTCCATATCATTCAGTGAGATTTCTATGCCAGCAATTTGTTCTTTCTGCTGTTTTAAGTCTTGGTGTAAAGTCTCCATTTGCTATGAACATTTTTCTTTAAAATTATCCAATTTCAGGTCTATTCTGTCTATTTTAGTGGATAGCTCTTGGATAGTGGATAATAGAGATTGTAGCTCCTTTTTTAATGATGTGTCCTGGTGAGAAGATTTTGTGAAGCTCATACTGAAGTCAGGTACCAAAAGCTTGTCTTGTGAAATTTGACAGGAAAAAGTAATAACATTTTAAAATTAATGACATACTATCCAAATAAAATGTAAGGAGAGTCCAAATAAGTAGAAATAGTTACTATTTAGATAATTAATTTCAAAAATTCCTGTCATAAAAGATGTGATAAGGCAGAGCTGAGAGAAAGTGCTGCTACTCAAGGCTCATGCTAGCCACCCCCCCCACTTACATTCTGTTGAGAACCTTAAGTGTGAGGCATTTCTTCACAGTGACTTGCACAAACTTCTCAACTTCTTTACTTAAGAAATCTGGAGAAAGCCTCCATAATAAGAGGACAAATGCCAAAAATATGGGAAACTTTTTAACTATCACTCACTTCAACTAAAAAAAGATAATAGAACAACAGGTTTTATATCAATGTGCATTTTACGACCAATATAAATTATTTAACTCTAATATCTGGATTATTGATGGACTATAGTCTTTAGTAATTATCAGACAATCAATCAAAAAATCATACAATGGACAGGGCAGAAATATGAATGAAAAGTGGGGATGTCTTACAAAGTCAGGAACGGTTGAAAAGTATGGACTTGAGTAAAAGTACAATGACTTCCTACATTTTTGATTGCTCATGGCAAGAGTGTCGTTTTAATCTTTTTTCATTGACATCCTTTTTGCCTAGTCCACCTATCCTGTATACAATTTCAAGTTGCATTTTAATGTTAGTCTTAAATCAAAAACATATTTATTATTTTGTTCAAACACAAGTCTGCAGTTGCATATTGATTTTCTACTTGATGTGCTACACTTTGTCGTATGAGACCTCTAAACATGCCAATGTAAAGACTGACTTTGGTATCTAGGTTTAAAACTTGTTTTTGCCTTGAAGCTGTAATCTTTGATATGCATATCTTTTTATTTTCCTGTGATTGTGAAAGTATGAGGTGTGCTTACCCCTCTTAGCCTACATGATGTTGCAAATAATTTGTCAAATACCATAATGAGATTAATATAAACCTTTGAGATACAACCTCAAGCAGAAAGTAGAAAGACTAATAGTGTAAGTTCTGTTTTCTTTGTATTTGACTCTCTTGGGTGTACATTAAAGGGAAGGGAAATCTACTACTGATTTGAAAGAGTTCAAGGTCATTCAGCAATAAGGCTAAGTGTCTGAAGAATTTTAATTTCTTTATCTGTTTTTATGTTCATTTTAACAGTCTGTATTTAAACCTCTGGTCAGAAATTCCCGTAAATAGTTGAATGTACAAAATTGTTTTTCATAACATTTCTTTTGCAGTATTTATGATCTCATCAGGCTTTCTAAATCTAAATATATGCACTTTTTAGTTTAGTTTCATCAGTGGAATTATAGTTTTTAAGTTTATTATATTTGTGTTTATGTATCTTATATACTGAGTGACTGCCAGGCACTTCCTAATTCTGAATCATGTAGTTTAGCACTTTTATACAAGGGGAGGGGTACTGCTTATAGGGACTAATCATGTCTTCTGTAATCTACAGCAGGTTTCAAGACAAAGCGGCACAAACTGCAGCAACAATCATTCATTCAGTCAGGAATTCAGATAATAAATCATTAAATAGTCAAATGCGTTTATGGTCAACCATAAAGAAACAAAAGGAAAAAAGGAAAGGATACAATTACAAGAGAAGTGCATGGAGGCTAGCATAGAGTATGCTAATACAGGTATAACATTATAATAAAGTTGTCTGCTAAGGGATGATCACTCTTAGGAAGAAAACTAGAGGTAAGTGAATCATTGCAATGATAGTCTACAGTAAAGTATATTTGTGTGCATTATACATTGTCTGATTTGGTGCTTGAATGAAACATGTTCAATGAACTGAGGAGGATTTTAGGTAAGGCAGACATGTCACCTTTACGTGGGACTAGATACTGCAGGCAGTACCTGGAGGGAAGACAAACCATCTGCAATACCAAGTTCCTTAAACAAATGGCACTACATTTTAACTTGGGTCACACACATGCATAATATGGTAAAGAGTGAGTCATTCCACAGACTCCCTGTGTTTGGCTTGCAGTGTTTTGTTGTCAAAAATATATTCAACTCCTAGAGGCTTAATGGTCCTTGAAGCCTGCACTTAGTCTTGGATGGGAAGACTGCAGGACTGGGAATCACATCACCCCAGAGATGGGGCTCATGCATGGTGGTGAGTTTGCATGTCAGACCTGGTTCCCTGCCATTAATGCCAGGTCTCATGCACAGATGGAGCCATTGCACCAGATCATTGGTCGTGACTTAGCTCCTTTTCCCAGTCTTCAGGTAAGTTTGGGATATGTTTAGAATGAGTAATGTGATGCTTTAACATAGAAAGCTATAGCATCTCATACTCTGTTTCTGCCATAGTGAGACTCCCATCAATTCAATGCCAAATGGTATTGAATAACACACTGAACCCCCCCCCCCTTAGATGTCATCAGAAAGTGCTGCCAAATGACAAAGAATCAGGAATTAACTGGGCAGTCACTTTGCAGGTAATGCATACACACTTTTTTCCAGTATAGGGGTTTGTTTTTAAATATAGCCCTGATGATATAACTAAAGTAAAAGGTATACACATATTTTAGAATCACAATGTCCAGTTTACATGAGAGTATAATTATTGCAAAAAGAAATGGTAAAAAGTACTGTCACATGATCTCTAAGTAGTTTAACTCTTGGAATTAAACCTTAGTTTCTTTCTTATGATAAGACTGAGACCGAGGTAAGTTCCGAGGTTGTGATTTCTTTTAGGCAGACCCAGACCATTTATCAACAGAGCTAAGTATATGAATAATTCTTCCAGCCTACCACCCTGCTGTGTTATTTTAAAATGTTGCTGGATTGAGAGAATTTCATATCATTCAACAACAATACTAAATGTGTCTGAAGAATGTTAATATGTTTAACTGTTTTAAGTTAATTTTTTACAGTCTCTATTTATCTATTTTAACTAAGCTCCCTAAGCTTGAAGTCAGTAGTTCCTATAAATATCTCCACTGAATTTTTCCATGTAAGTGGTCTAACTAATGGAATTAAACCCTGATTTCTTTCTTGTGAGAGTAGTGCGAGCCAGGTGAGTTTAGGACTTGTGATCACTTTAACAGTTTCAGGCTATTCATCAATAGAGACACTTGTCTTAATAATTTTCCAATCCTCCTACTCTGCTCTTATTGTGTATTTTCTTTTAAAACTGCTACTGGTATGAAAGATTTGTGGCCCATTCAACATCACATTGTTCTGCTGACTTTTGTGTTACTGATTTTATGGTCCATTGGCATTGCGCTCTTCTTCACTTTTGTTTTGCAAATGTCCATCAATAAACTTTTTGACCTACACTGTAAGTATTCGGCATACACAGCATTTCCTTAACATTATAAAAGCTAACTCTGTTACGAATAGTTAACCATTCTACAAAGAGTCCCTATACCCTCGGACTAGTCTTCACAAATGTGCACATCTCCATATGAACACCCAGCCTTGTTAAATCAACCCATAAATCAGTGACCTTTATCATTTAAAACTGATAGTACTTCCCCTGTAAATACCTGTGTGTTTAAGAACTTCTCCAAAGTAAACATTCATCAGTTGCATGACAACCTAAATATATTCTGCTGTTGTCCCTCTCTGGTGGATCCCATTGCTAGAGCTGACACATATGCCTCTGGCTTCTACTCACACTTAATATCTATTAACAAGGGAGTCTCTATCTAAATCAAATCTAATGATACAGTTAAAAGCAAACCTTTGTAGCAGACTATCCATATAACTAAATTATATAACACAAGAAAGAAATTGTTTAATGCTTAGAAGATGCTTCACTGTACTTATCTTAGATGCACAATTAAACTAATGAAAAAAGGGACCCATTATGAGGCTAAATATGAAGTTAACATAGCCACAGAAATCAGAAATAACTACAAATTTTTAACTATATCAGGAAGTTATGAAAGAACACCTAACAATCATTGGAGCTGGCACACTCTTGCCACAAAGAATTAATAACCTAGCTGAAAAACTTAGTTCAAATTTTACTCTAAGCACAGCTAGTTACTCCACAAATTCCACAAGCCCAACCACCCTTTAATTAATATGGAGCAAGTTTCCTCATTCATCTGATAAGCTAAGGCCACCACATCTCTTGGCTCTGAGTCATCTCATAATCTAAGGCCACCACATCTCTTGGCT
This sequence comes from Protopterus annectens, assembly GCF_019279795.1. Lineage (NCBI taxonomy): Eukaryota > Metazoa > Chordata > Ceratodontiformes > Protopteridae > Protopterus > Protopterus annectens. The sequence continues at coordinate 1,011,043,129 of NC_056739.1, read as the reverse complement.
TTGAGTTGTCTCATAATCTAAGGTCACTGCATCTCTTGGCTCTGAGTTATCTCATAATCTAAGGCCACCGCATCTCTTGGCTTTGATAGTATAGCAGGTTACAGAATCCTATTTAACCTCTTTAATCTATGCCTCTCCACTGAACACATTCATAAAACCAGGAAAATGGACTTTCCAGTGCCATTAAACAAGGGTGGTCCACCACAGACACTGTTAACTACAGCACCAGTATTTAAACTAGTCTCATATCTAAAGCTATAGAACAAGTTATCTCAGATCACATTAGTCTGGACATTAAATATTTCTTAAGCCTAAACCTTCATCGTTTTGGCTTTGACAAAGGAATGCCGTGCCTCTCTATTCACATTAATTTGCTTGAAATAATTAACCAAATCAGTGGATAGCATTTCTGCAGCACATATGGTATATGTGGACAAGGCTAAGGCCTATGACACTGCATTATTGACAGACATGCAAATCTGAATATAAATCCTTGTGTTATGTGGTGGATAACTATGTGGTTGTCTGACCAAACTTACATAGTAAGAATTCCTTGTGCCACAGAGCTCAGTGCTTAAACTTCTGTTTTGCATCTGTTTCTCAGATTTTCATTTCAGCAGTCCATGCCTATGGTAATCCAAGTGTGCAGACAACTGAAAACTGGATTTGAATTTGAGCTTCTCTGAGTTCCAAATGTTCCAACATGGCTTCTATCATGTTAACTATTTGGTGCAAGGAAACAAGTGTCTCAAATTAAGTGTGAAAAAATGTAGCATAATTAATATTGGTAAAAAAAAATTTCAAATACCACATAGTTGATATACAAAAGGCACTGTGGTAAGGGATATATGCAGTCTTCTTGATAATTTCTTATGGTTTGATCACCATGTCTCCAAGGCAGTTCAGAAAGCATTCATTCTGACTCATCTAATTTCCAAAGGGTTCTCCACTAGTTCTAAAGAAGACTTGTATTCCTTATTTGTATCTTATCAGACCTGATATTGAATGCAAAGCCTGTTTTGACATGTATTTGTTTAAATGTATCTCTCATTCTGAGACACCTCTGAAATTCATAACTAAAAATATCAGTGGCTCCAAAGCATTGTTAGCAGCTCAGACTGATATCCCTCTCTATGTACTCATTTTATTAAAGACTCTTCTATGGAAACATGTATCTAGCCTTTTGAGACATAAAATGCCATCTCTCTTTGACCTCTTATTATCTGGGTTTCTCCTTTGTGTCAAATGTGTCAAATTGTTTTGCACCTTTCCGAATAAGTATTTGCTCACTGAGGAGTAGATAAAGGTGGTTTATTATGTAGTAACAACATGCAGTGGAAGTAGATATAGCTATCAAACAAGATGACTGAAAATGTATCAGAACTGAATCTGATACTGAAACTGTATCAGATAACAAATAGGAGTTAAAAATCCCTCAGACTTTTGTAGCTGTGATGAATAAATTGTTCATTTCCTCTATAATGGCAGGCCTAAAACAGACTGCACTGTTTACTGTACTGTCTGGACGTCTGAATGGAAGTTTGAATGTTTGAACTGCTGGAGATTTGAACTGACTCCTGTGTCCAGTCTTCTGACTATCTGAGGTGACTTTTTGTCTTTAAAGTATCCCTTATGATTCTAAACTCTTGTAAATTTCCTACAAATTCTACATGCCTCTGTAACCTTGGTTCCCAAGTCATGTACCATCTAATTAAGATATTATTGCAGGTACCTGACTCTGATCTGTCTGTTTTTGTACCTTCTGCAAGATCTTTGACAGATGGCAAAATGTTCAACACATTCTAGTAGCACATCTCATCCTTATCATTGCTTTGACCTGAGGTCATTCACCAAAACATCCCTTTTCATTCAAACTGCACTTACTGAAACTGCATGTAAAATATGAAATATAAAATGAAGATGCAAGCCTGCATTAGTAAGGCTGCATTTCTAGGCCTATGAAAAGAGTATACAGCATTTATGTAGGCTTTATCATACACGCAAAAGGCCTTTTCTTACAGTCTTGGCAGTTTTACCTCATTTTCCACCCATGGGTTGCATTACTCCTTGACTCATATTTACTTGCAGAGCGATGTTGTGCTTCCATTTTAGAGTATAGTCTTGACATCTATTGATACAATGTTAGCTTTATAGCCTGTCATTCTCACTCTCTAGTTTATAATGTTTATCAGTTTTCCTCACCTGATGACTGCATCTCTGCCCAGGTTCCTTGAGTAATATGCATGCACAGACCAACTCAATCTCCCATTGATACCAGAGGTATGACCACTTAATACTCATTTTCTTCCTGTTGATCTTGAGTTTACAGTGACACAATGCCATATACTGACTCCATACAATAATCATCCATTGTAATATCCATATAATTACACATTGTAGCACTTTGTCATGTTGAGGTCCTCTGCTTGCACCACAGCATTATTTTTATACTTTTGTTTCCTGCTAATACCCCCACACATCATACTAAATACTAACTGTAATCACATGGTTGACAGGCCATCCTGCTTTGACAAGAAAAATCCTGTACAACATCATCTAATGTATTCATACTATTCAGTTTTGTAACTAAAGTCAACATAACTCATTACACATCCTATCTTTTTGAAAGTCTTGAAACTGATCTAGCAGAAACAACAAAAAATCTAGCAGCATAATATGATAAAGAAAATACCAGAGCAACTTTCTTCTTTGAATTCTCAAAAGCATTCAATATTATTAAAAACATCTTGATGAAACAGCTATAAGATGTCAAATGTTGCAGATTACTCATACCTTGGTTTACATGCAACCTCAAAATTAGAATGGAGCCTGTTCTTAACTAAAGCTGGTCTTGCTTGACTTTCAGATCAACTGTATCTTCCTAAAGGCTCTATCCATAGCTTTCTTCACTAAAACATTTGTAGAAATGAAATGCATAATCATAGCCAGGGCTTAAATCTACGCAATATGCAGATGACTGTACGGTTCTCTGCACTGTCAATAATGTGTGTTCCTTTACCACACAACTGCAACAGGCCACTTATACTCTGACCATACTGTTAAAATGACTCAAACAGAATTACAAAAAAAAAAAAAAGATGGGTGGCACCCTCACTAGATTAATAAATTCTGTCCCATAGAACTAGACTTAAACAACAAAAAAATTCTAATTAACCAAACTCTTCTGCGGATGCAATAATATTCAAAATCTTAACAAAATTGTCCAACATGAACTATAACCTACTTATAAAATATCCACATTTTGTAGTGCAATCAACAAGAATTTTCCATGCCCTTTTTAATGAAATAAAATAATAAATATTGCACTGCCCACTGCTTCAGGGGTTTACCAGCATTATGAACTTTAAGTACTACTACAAAAAAGGCACCAATGTTAATATGTGTCCCACAGCTCACCCTCTCAAGGGTCTTGAAAAGACAGTTAAATATTTCCAAACATCCCTGTTGCATGCCCTAAATGTGTTACCATTTAGTCAGCTCAGAGTCCAACTCCTGTTATTCTTCTTAAGTATAATAATAATTCATCAACAAACTTGTATTTTGTTTACCACTGCAGCTACTTCATCATCATCACCATCAAATCTCTTAATTTTTTCTGTATACCTTCCTTCTGCCTGTCTAACTTTATTTTCGTTACAACCCATAACTTTGTGAAGATCATGGTATAGAACTGCACTACCAATTTACCATCAAACTGTCAGGCTGTTATACCTTCCACAAACTTCTGATCCTCTCTATCAGATCATGTCTGGTTCCTTCCTTCTCACTTCTTTTTTTCTAACGCTGACTTATGAGTCAGCATCTGTTACAATGCTTTTCTTCCACACTATCCATTACTGAATGTGTACTCCAACTGCTCTATTATTTTCCTTACTACTTTTTTCTTCCATCCACTGTCTCCACACATAACTCTATTTCTTTCCATCTTATTATAACCATTTTGTCCAACTTATACTCTAAAATAGCTGCCCTGTGTAGCTCACAGTGCTTTATTGTACCTTTCAATATTTTCATACAATCTCAACAAAAGTACAATGCTTATTTTATAATGGTGCATCTGCCCACCTAATCGGCATTCCTTAATGTAAGTATGCATGGCAACTACTTTTACTATTACTTGTCTAATCTTTATGTATGCAAAAGAAGTATGCATTTTATTTTGCTTTAGTCTAGTTAAATATTCCATGTTCTCCCTGCTAAATGCTGTACCATGGTTGGCTTTGTTTCATTTCCCTCAGTCTTCTTGAAAATGGGCTGTGCTCAATAGGGTCTAATCTGCTCAAAAATCTAATAAGATAAGAACATAATAGAAGGTTTGTTCTAAGCACATTATATATCTTGCTGTCTTTCATCTGTGCAGTATTATATATGAATCAGAAATCCAGCAATGAATAATGCTTTCACTGACTTAATTAAATAATGTATTACACAAAGAACTCATTCTGAAAACATTTTAATTGTACAGTATTCTCACAAACAGCTAAAAATAAAAGGCATATTTCATCTTACAGAGCATACTTCACTGTCCCTGAGCCTTGACTCGTATATTAGGCAGAGAAAGAGAAATGATGCAACCATGACGCAATTTAATGGGCTTTGGTCAAGGCAGACTGAAAGTAAAAAGCAGGTTAGAAAGCAAGTCCAAGGTTGTCTGACTTCTTATATCAAGTAGTTAAAGTAAGTGGAAATGTGGCTTGTCCTGTGTAATAAATCATATCTAATCAATGCAGTGTTGTGGGCTTGTGGGTACAATTAGATGCATTCTTAAGAATGTTATACAATCAAATGTCACCTGCTGCTCTTCGTTTATGTGGCTGTAAATATGCCCTGCAGGAATCAGTCAATTACAGAAGTTAGAGCTGAAATGAATTTCAACATTTCTTTCTTGCATTTTTGTGCTTAGAAACTATTAACTGGGGATTTTCCCAATAGCTTTTTGTACTTTGAGAAAATTTCATGCAGAGACATTCTGAGTCAGTGGTTTAAATTTGAAGTCATTATGTTTTCCAGTCAAAATTCTCATTTCAGTAAATCTTTGTACAGAACAAAATACAGCAAACATTATAATTTCCACTATTGTTTGCTTTTCCAATTTTGTTTCCACAAATGCAATTGCTCTATAATTGTTTCCTTATTTAGAAAATATAAGCACTGTGTTCATTTTATTCAAAACATGTTATTTTTCTTTAGTTAATAGCTTTGCCTTGCTGTCGGGTTTTTACTTTGCACAATATATAAATTTTGTTATCTTTATGTATTAAGTGTTGCAAGATAAAGGAATTCTGTGAACTGTTTCTATTTATCCAAGTTTTGCTTTTGGGAACTGCATGTTTAATGTGGTTTAAAAGTTATAAACCAAACACACTGAAATGTATTCTCACATGCATTTCTATGAAAGTTTGTTAGTCTGTGTGTGTGTGTGTGTGTGTGTGTGTGTGTGTGTGTGTGTGTGTGTGCGCGCACACCTGTGCACACGTGTTTCCTTGCGTACACAAACACCCCTTTAAATCTGCAGTTCTTAAGGATAAGAAGGCACAACAAGTAGTAAATGTCTACAGGGTTTTATTTATGCAGGTATTATGTATATATACTTTATTGAATTGCTCGTCAGTTAAGGTTGAGGCTTATTTTGTACATATGTCCAGAAAGAAAAGCTACAGTTCAGTTATTAATAATACAAACTTATTATGAAGTAGCATCATCACATGAGCATGAAATAAAAAGTAGAGAATGAATGAATGAATGAATGAATGAATGAATGAATGAATAGGAATGATTAACCAGCTGGTAACACATCCAGCCTATGAAATGATTTTGGCATAGTCCCCTTATAGGTATGTTAACTGGTGAAATGTCAGATATAGCAGTTTCTGCAGTTGTTACTCTTGGAACCCAAGGCAAAGCCTGTGCAAACATTCAAGCTAGGATTCTTTGGGTAAAGCATGCACTTTGGGGCCTGAAAGGCCTTTTCAGCCATGACTTCAGCCTCAGGGACATTTATAAACATCTTTCCACATACGTTTTCCAGAATAATAGCATGCTTATTGACATAATTACAGAAAACATAGTTTACAATAAAAATGTTTTACTATTCTGTTTACAATCACAAAACAGCTATTTATTAATGAGTGTTGACCCTAGTATAGAACATTGGTGGGATGACTGAAGGAAAACTTTTTGTTGGTGAATTTCCTAAAGTCAGTACAATAGTCCCATTGTCTAAATATTTTTAAGCCATTACAGTAGTCCATCACAAATGCAGAGATGAGATGCTTTGGGATGATGACAAAATGACATACACTTTAAAAGGCTTTTTCTAAGTAGTCCATCCTTTGTATATGTTTTTTTGTGCACAAAGTCAGCTGCAAGGTTATTTATGATACTGTAACTTTGTTTAAAAAAGATGCTTTAATGAGTTTAGAATAATATCTAACAATTTTAAACTGATTATAATCTAGAGTTTCTAGCATATTTTAATTTTTCTCATGTTTGTGGATTTAGTGCTCTTAAGAGTATGTTTACCGAGGATGCTAATAATGATATCTTCCATTCATTAGTGACAGCACTCTTAACTGAAAGTTTAAATATCACTACAGGTGTTTGTTTTTTTTTTAGAAAATAAATAAAGTTTGGTTTCTGAACAAAGGAATTAATTTTTATAGTATTTTCTACAACGAATAATGAGTGATTACTTTAAAACAGAATTTAGAGAGACATTTGAGTGCCTTCTGTCTGGAGTTTGCATGTCCTCCCCGCGGTTGGGTAGCGTTTGAAAGACATGCATGCGTAAACGGGCGTGCCTTCGTTGAAGGTTGGGCGTCGAGATGGCACCTCGGCATTTTGTAAAAATCTACTGCCAATCATTAGCGGACTGGAGTTCCGCTGTGGCGACCACTTACCGAGAAAAAAGCTGAAAGACAAACAACAATGATGGGGTATGCAGGTTAAGGTTGCCGGTTTACATTAGTTCTATTTTAATGACTGGAGATATCTATCTGAGAAGCTGAAATAGTTTGAAATATTTGGTATAACTTTAATGGAGGGAATATGTTTAAAATGTTTGATTTGCTGTGTTTTGCTTTTAGATATAATTTGTGGCACTGCACTTCTTAATTCTGACAAAATCTATCTTCGCATTTTTGAGTAGTAATGATCTTCTCTTTGTTTTAAATTTAATCATAGTTCAAGATGGGAATAGAAGAACTGATTTGATATCAAGGCAGTTTTATTTTTGTGGCCCTTGTCCTTAATCTGATCATCAAGTTCTCATCTCTGTGTCACTCCATTCATTCTTTCCAGCCATTGTCATCTCACAGTAGCAGAAGTGAAATACGAAAAACAGTGACTGTTATAGTCATCTACTGAATGTAAGGAAATTTTACTTTATGCTCCCACTACCAAAACAATGGCCAAAACATAAGGTGAGAGGTCTGCATTTCTGGACCCACTGGGAGTACGTGCTCCAACCTTTAAATGGGTTACGTAGACTGATTCTACACTCCTTCATAGGCTGATGACACCGGAGTCAAAAGTTTACAGAAGCTGGTTAAATAGGCATTCTCAGGCTTGATCTCCTGGAATAGGACTTTGATAAACCATAGCCATAAGAAAGATAGGTCAGCTGACAAGTTATCATTCACTGTCATCCCTATTTCTCTGGCTCACCTAGTGCCAGACCACCTGTCAATCCTCCTCATCTGATTAATAAGGTCAGAGGTTCTATGCCGCAGAACTGGCCTTGAGATTGTAATGCTGATTTCCCTATGTGGTTCAACTTCTGCAATGCAGTGAATTCCCATAATTTATCCTGCTCTGTCACAGCAGATGGAAAGTTAGCAGCAGTGAATGAAATTCAGTGATATCATATTTATCTTTAACAGCAGCTCAGTACAGATAATAGTTTTAGTGGACTAGAAATTTAGACTTTGTTTTTAATTTTCCATTCTGGATAATGTGTGCATTGGTTAGTTTGGGTGCCTCATAGCAGTTGTTTCTTAATTTTGGTTTCCAGATATAGTGCCTTCTTTGAGGTGTCTGAATGCCCTTCCTATGCCCATCTGGATCTTCAATGGATCTCTTGTATCCAACCATATCCAAAAGAAGTGCTCATAAGATAGTTGGTGTTCCTCTGCTTTCCATGTGTGTGTGCACACATGCTTGATGAGATATGATTTGGCTCCCCTAATATCCTAAAATGGATAAAGAGGGAATGAAAAACTAATGAATGAATGAAATAATTTTCATTCTGATACCAGAAAACCTCCTTCATATATCAAAAAATGTAAGTGAAAATTAAAAACATTATGGGTGAGACACATACATTTACATTTAAAAGAGAGAGGATTTTAAAACAGCACCTGGGTTATAAGGACTTGCAGCAGAATAATAAACTTGTAATATAAAGAAAAAAGGCACTATACCTTTTTCTAACTGTGTTTTATGTACTTAAATTAACACATATCTTAATTTTATATATGCTATTACAAAGCAGGAATTTAAATTTAAATTTAATACCTCTGCTACATGTTTTACAGACGTTATATACCTTGCTAATTGTGTTGCTTGTGACCATTTCTACAGAGGAAAGACTAATCAAAAATTAAAAGAGCGGATTAACTCACATCTCTCAGAAATACATAGAATAGTTGAGACCAATGCTGTATTTAAACATATTCTGATGAAAGGTAAAGAACACTAATTTAAATTTAGAGTTCTCCAAAAAGGTCAATCTGATCCATGGAGTGGTAATTTAATTCTTAAAACTGAAATGATAGAATATAAAAATACAGAAATGCATAAAAGAGTTGTGACCAATGCTTTATTTAAATATATTCTGATGAAAGGGAAAGAAAATAAATTTAAATGTAAGAGTTCTTAAACTCTGATCCATGGGATGGTAATTTAAGTGTTAAAAGTGAAATCTTAGAATATAAATGGATACAACTTTTTAGGGATGAGGTACCACCAAGACTGAATAGC